>NW_017275315.1:675083-855403 GCF_001594065.2 Cyphomyrmex costatus | reverse complement strand
TGGGGGGGGGGGGGGGGGGAAGGGAAAATTCTTTTGTCAATTGACGTCGAATGATCCTTAGAGCGCGCGCTTAATACGTTTTATTGCGTTCCCGGCTCGAATTTCGAAGACGAAGGGTATGACGTTTCGAAAAATCATCTTCTCGAACGACGTCGACGGCTTTATTGAACGTGGGGAGAAGAAGACATCTTTGTGCTGTTTTATCATATCGAGTAACGAATATTTTGTATGTAAAAAGAAATTTCTCTCTCTTTTCTACACACTACTGTTACTCTCTGCTTTTCGATGTAATTTTGAAAGCTATTGTTCGGGAAAATCCGACTTTTATGCATTTATCATGTCTTTCACTTTCATGCCTATGTGATTTTTATCATATCAAAATCAAATGCGAGAGCCCATGCCGAGTGATGGCATCGAATCAAAATTTATTTTTGTTTTCAATACGAATAAATTTAATCGTTTATTTCCTCACGCGCTTGATCAAATAAATTGATTGATCTAAAAACTGTGTGCGAATGCAAGGATGAAAAGTATATCCGAGGTGCAACAAGAGGCCGTGCTGTTTTATCAACGAGATGTTACAAACAATATCAATTTTAAACCGATATCGATCGATCACTTAACTAACAACATTTTCCCCCGTATATTTTATCGCCTTTTTTCATTTTTCGTTTTTACGTATTGATCTTTAGTTTTTTTATATTTATACTCACATTATTCTTTCTCACATCAAAACAGTACGTTCTTTGATGCGATGTTTCAGTCTTTAGCGCGCTCGTCGCTGCGTTATTTCGCGTTATATTCATTCATTCGGGATAAAGTCCGACGCTGTGTAGGTAAAGAAAAAAAAATATCGCGCCCTACTCGTTTTATATCGCGCGAGCCGTCGCGTAGCCGAGTAATAGCGGTAGCCGAGTTTTGCAAATAGACGACGGCGTAATATCGCGCGTAGGTGAAAAAAAAAACGCCTTCAACTCGCGTTGCATTAAATTTGCAGCGATAAGGAAAAAGGAAGAAGGAAGAAAAAGGAGGGTCACGATGAAGGAATTTACCCTTCTTCGCGCGCGGTCGCCCTTTTAATTGTATTCAGTGCAATTAGCGACGCGCTGCAACGCGTAATGAACTATATATTCGTGGCACGGATGCTCGCGAATGCACATTCACGCTCGGTTTTTCCGTCCCTCCCGTTCTCCATATATTGTATTCCGTCCGGCGATTGAAAATAATTTATAATTATAACCATGGTTACACGGCGCAAATGCCAATTAGAGTGCGAAACGAGAAACACGAATGCACTCTCGGCGTGATAACGCCTGTAAAATGTCTATCATCGAATTTCGCCACCAACGCTGGGTCGCACTCTAAATGCACTCTTCCGAGAATAACTTTAATTCGCGTATATAATATACAACATTTTCGATATGTACGATGTAACACCCAGACCACTCAACGACCGCATGATCAAATAATGTCGAATTTTTTCAATCTTTCCATTAATATTATCTACTATTTATATATCGTTGTTAGACGTTAATCAGACCGTAATAATAAATAATAATTTAACAGTAGTTTAAAACAATTCAATAAGAAATAGACTCTCGAAAATTTCAAATAATAAAAAACAAAGGGTTAATCATCATCATATCTTAAAATTGGCGTGTCACGCTTTTTTGAAGCCTCTTTTCGTTGAGGCTGCTGGAATTCTCTGATTTTGATGTGGTTTCGTATTCGAGGATCTTCGGGGTCGATTATTTCGAATCTGTACTCAAAAATTGAAAATTCGAAATAGTGGATCCAATATGCCGGACGTAAAATTAACGTAAATCCTAAAGATTGTTCGATTTTGGTGAAATTAGATATATTGGTGATTTAGGGGGTGTTCGTTACGAATCCGTTCTCAAAAATTGAAAGTTCGAAATAGTTGATCCAATATGACGGACGGAAAAGTAACGGAAATCATAAAGATTGTTCGATTTTGGTGAAATTAGGTTTATTGGTGATTTAGGGGGCGTTCGTTACGAATCCGTACTCAAAAATTGAAAGATTGAAATAGCTGATCTAATATGGCGGACGGAAATGTTACGGAAATCCTAAAGATTTTTCAATTTTGGTGAAATTTGGTATATTGGTGATTTAGGGGGCGTTCGATACGAATCTTTACTCAAAAATTGAAAGTTTGAAATAGTTGATCCAATATGGCAGACGGAAATGTTACGGAAATCCTTAAGATTCTTCGATTTTGTTGAAATTTGGTTACAGGTGGTTTTTGGGGACGTTCGTTACGAATCCGTATTTAAAAATTGAAAGTTCAAAATGGCGTTTCGATTCAGTTTTCTAAAATCTGTTTTCGTTAATCTGGCGGATGGAATATAAGGGGGATTTTGGTTTTAGTGTTTTTGAAGTAGAATTTAAATTAGCAAACAAAAGCCCTTCAAGAATATGTACTTGATTTTTCATTTGCTGCTATTTTTCTTTCTGGCTGTGCCAACTTTAGTCTTAAGTCAGCACAGCCACACTGTGGATCGAATCCTTCGACGTAAACGATGAGCAAAATATCGGATTCTGGATATTCTTAGAGCAAATAATTCTAGAAACATTTTGAGACCAAAATGATCCCGGCAATTGATTGCTTTAATGTACTTTACTCTTGTACACGAGTCAGCACAGCCACACTGCGGGTCGAATTTTTCGACGTAAACGATGAGCAAAATATCGGATTCTGGATATTCTTAGAGCAAATAATTCTAGAAACATTTTGAGACCAAAATGATCCCGGCAATTGATTGCTTTAATGTACTTTACTCTTGTACGCGAGTCAGCACAGCCACACTGCGGGTCGAATTTTTCGACATAAACGGTGAATAAAAAAATAAACTAAATATTGTTTATCAAAATGGTAGAATTAATGTGGCGACCGAAAATGAAATTCTAAAGGTTTTCAAATTTCAGGGAAATTTTGTATTAGTAGGAATTAGAGGAGTTGTTGATTTCAAAACAAGTTTCAAAGAAACATAATTCATAATATTTAAAAAGAGTATAATGAACCATCGCGCGCGTAGCGCGCGCAAGGAATGTGCTAGTGAGAGTAAAAACGCTGTTCTTAGTGCGATTCTATATAAATTGTATTATAATCAAACACTGCGCAATGGAATTTGCCGTGTTTGATTATAATACAATTTATATAGAATCGCACTAAGAACAGCGTTTTTACTCTTATTAGCTCTTTGTTTTTTATTAATAATTTAAAAGTTTAACAGTAGTAAAAAAGATTATTTTGCAATAATTTTAGTTCCTGTCAATACAACGATGCATTTTTCCGGTAGACACCAATCTCCTTATCTATCGTGTTCTTAAAGCTTTTAGGTCATCGTAAAAAATTTCCAGTCGATTTGCATTTATGTATCAGAACTCTTGTTCGTCCGCTCGCATAGCTAGATTAGAATTATTGATTCCGATAAGCGGGAGCTTCTGCGATAAAGCCAGATAAGTCAGCGGAATTCTCCTCAGTTTAAGAACGCATAATAACTAACCGATCGGAAGTAATTGCCATCTGGGACGCGTCGATTCGAAATTATCAGGAATACCAATGAATGCGGAAGTTTATCTGCGAGTACGCTTATTAAATCGACACTTCGCAGAAAATATCTCCTTAATCTGAATAATTTCCATTTATCTTTCTTTTCTTTTATGTTTTATTCAATTCTTTCACTAAACGTCGATACCGTAATCGAAAGTTTTTCTTTTCTTTCTAACGGAATTGAGTTCAAGAGCACTCTGAACATTGTCCATTACGCTAAGTATTAAGGACGTTTCGATTGTACGTCTTATCAGTTAAAAGTATCAGCAAAAAAAAAACAGTTAAAACAGTATCAGCTAATAATAGCTAGTAAATTTTTTTTCCATAAATATGCCCTGTAACTGTAACTGCGAAAATAACAAATAATTTGGCTTGTAATGGCTTTATGTAACGAAATGACCCTATTTTGCTGTAATTTTAGGTAAATAACTTTTGAACGAGTAAGTAAATTTAAATAAACTTTTGCACGAATATTTACTAAAATTTTATTAGTATATATATATATATATGTAAAAAATTTAATTTATAATGCTATAACTTTACCAAATTTGCAAATAACTACAAAACAATTCCCATACATAAAACATTAACAAAAAATTTAAATAATTTCTAAATCAATCAGAGTATTGTGCTCAAATTTTACACAGATATTTATAAACATAATAATATATTAAAATAATCTATGAAATTTTGATATTTTTAATAATATTTTGAGATGCGTACTTAATAAGATCAAGTAATTATTTCAATTACTGTCACATGCTTGAGTATAATATTTGAGCATTTCATCGTCTCTATTCGTATTCTCTCTTTTCCTCATATGTAATTCATGTGTACAATGATCTGTTTCCTACGCTTGGGAGAATTCAGCCCGAGTGCTCAATAAATTATCTCTTTCTCTGGCTCCCTCTTATTCTCTTTATGGCGGCTTTTATCGCGAGTTCATTCAGTGTCCCTGTAAGTAATGAATTTCTTTCGTGTTGCACAACCCTTCCGTTGCTCGACTCTTTCTTCTTTCCGGTACACATCGACATGCTCATCTTATGGTTTTTCTCGAGTCACTGCTTTCGTAAATCGATTTTCCATTGTATCACGGCATCGAAATATCCCAGAAGAATTTCGCACAGCCACGGAGCATTATGTTAATTCAACGTGTTAGCAAGCTGATGGCGAGAGATAAGTGATGAACACTGTCTCACGCCAAAGAGAAGATTGATCTTTTTTGTTCGTTGTGTTTCTTTTTTTTTACTATAAACCTAATTCAGAATATTTAGAATTTGAGCCGAATTAATATTTTATGAATTATAGTTTTATTTCAAATATATTTATTACATTTATTTCTTGATATTGCATATTTTGCGAATACGAGTTTAAAATTTAGAAATGTTAAGCGACAGATGGAGGAACTTGTTCGAGAAGCAGGTTAGTAAAGCATTAATCGAGCGGATTAACTTTGCTAAGAGGGGAGATTAAGAAAGTTAGTTCCGGAAGCGAAAGAACTTAAAGCCACTATTTGCTGCTAAGCAGTTTACGGAAGAACGGTCCAACGATGTCGTCAAACACTTCCTTTTCCGCACAACGGGCGCAACTTTTTTCCTTCTTCTTCTTTTACTCTTTCAAAGATGTTCCTTAGAACAAAGAATTCTAAGAGAGGATCAGCCGCATTGTGTGCCTTTTCACCAACTCTCAGGTGATTTTCTGAAGTGTTCGGCAGATGCTGCCTTCTCGTGCTAGTATTCATCAATAAGTATTTGTGAAACATTTATTCTTTTTTTAGTTTTAAATCCTCTTTCCTTTTTGCATATTAACTTAGATAAGATTTAAAGTGTTAATTATAATTCATGATTGAAATTAATTATAGAACGTAGCTAGTCTAGGTGCTCTTAAAATTTTTAAGAATAGAATCTCATTTGAAGAGTGAAAATTGAGTCAATCTTGAAAAAGTACGGCTCAATTTTCAACCTTTATGAGTAAGATTTTACTCTTCAGAGTAAAGGTTACTCCAAAAATTTTAGATATTTAGTACGACAATCATAATTTAATTTCTGTATTATCCTGTATTGAATAAGTCGTGTATTAGTTCGATAAGCTTCATAAATTTGGACAATAAACTGAATTCCATTTGATTCACGAAACTTGCCTTTGTCACAATAGTTATCTCGATTTATTGTGGTTGACATCGTAACGTCGAACTTGTCGAAAAACTTTAGAACTCGCTTGATCGTGACATGAAGCGCAAACGACAAGCACGGTAGTGGGAGGACATCAAGTCCTAACGATCATCCAAGACACTTGGACCACTGCACTGTTGGGATCTAACTTTATTATGCACGTGTCTATACACATTTTATTACGTGCGTAAATATAAATAGAGCTGATAGATAAATTACGTTATAAATTTGAAAATATATATGTCTGATTCTTTATAGAACATCTTAATCTTGAGATGTGCATGATTTAAAAAAAATATTTATTATCATAGATTAAAAAACCGAATTAAATTAGAGTCAACAATATATTTTGTGCGTGATAAATTATAGCACATAGCACGGTATTTACTTTACAAACAGTAGTAAAAAGGCAAAATGCGAGACTATAAAATTGGACAACGAGTGATTTGTGTGAAATGTGTCCATCACGGATATATTGACCGAGAATACCTGGTCCCGAGGGAAGTTCAGGAACCGTTTAGCATAGTTTCTCTCAAAGGGGAAAGATTTCAAAATGATTGACAGTTCGCACAGACAAACCGTTCACAGCAACGATTCAGAGTCGTGCTCTTCAATAAAGAGGGAAAGAGAGGGATTCGCTGAAATATGCATTCCTTCGGTATCGTGATCTATTTGCTTTGAGCTTCGCGATATTACGAATCGATTTAGTATGATAATATGATTTTCGCACGCATGCAAATATCCGTATATCCGTGCATCAAGCGATGGTGGTTGATTGGATGAAGGATAAAAAGCAACGGATTAATTCGTCTTGGAGTATACTTCTACCTATTTTCCCTTTTCCCTCCATCTCTCTCTCTCCCTCCCCCCTTCTTTCTTCGTTCCTTCTCTATACTACTTCATGCTTTGCTTCCTCCCTTTTTCTTAGATCTTCGTCTTCTTTTTCTGGTATACCCTCTCTTTGACATTCTCCCTTCAACACGGGGGGAAGCACTCGCAGTCATTTTCTCCATTTTGCGATTCGATTTCCGCCGATATTACTGCCGTCTCGCTAGATTCTTCTATTCGGTCGGATGAAGACGCTGCCGAGGGAGATATATTCGCTCGCGAGGAGAAATAGAGAGAGAGAGAGAAAGGGAAAGACAGAAGAAGATGAAGGGAATCGGCGGAATCGAGACGGAAAATTGGTACGTTTGGTATGAGAGAGAAGAGAAAGAGAGGAAGCTGGGACAGAGGCGAGGAACGCGCGAATGCAGTGGTGTGCACAGGGATAGAGATGAACAGACGTATGGCGAAACCATTGGAGCGACGTGGACTAATTTCATCGTCGACATCGTCTCCTTTTTGTTTGCGTTTTTGCAGCGAACCTCGATCGTGGCACCCGAGCGAATACACAGTGCATGCAACGTCTCGTGCAATTGAGCCCATCTGCTCCACATGATCCGCGTAAGACGGTCGTAGATGTTATCACGCTTCCGTAGTATGCTAACGTTCGCAGCTTATTCAGAGCTTATAAGTGAAGAGCTCGCGGCTGATTGTGTGAAGCGAAGTTAAATCTGAAAATGAATCACACCTGATCATGTAACGTCATGGAATAATTTATATCACACGGAAAGAGCGATTTTGCTGAAATATTTAAAAATGTTGATATAGGTACTGATTTGAAAATAATTCCGTTAAATTATCAAAATAATTACGTGGGAAATTCAAGCGCGATAAGCAATGCTATAAAAAGATTCTGGCAATTAGTTTGAGCGTTCTTCATAATTATTTTAACACTCCAATAAAATTATTTTCGAATCTGTATCTAGCTTAACATTTTTAAATACTTTAGTGAAGTAAATTTTAAGCGAGAATTACTCATCAAACAATTATTACAAGCTTTTAATAGTTTAATTTTTAACCAATTTTTCAGACTGCAAAATTAAATAACTCAAGATAAAAGTAAATTGTTTATATACACATACATAGTATAGAATAATCGTATTGTGAAAGTCTCACATTTGATTAATAGCTATTTAAAATAATACTCTATATAAATATATACTCTATATACACATATATATTATATCAAAGTATACGATTTCAAAGTATTTTAATATCGTAACGTGAAATTATGGCATAACTTATTTTTCTTTTCGACGAACGCTATATCATATTGAGAATGTCAGCCATTGAACGTTTTCCAATGCATGTGTTTTCCATGTCGAACTTTTTATTCGATTAATCGATTACAATAAAATAATACATATTATAACACATTCTTTAGAGCGACAAGAAAAATGTTATTATGTTTATTTCATAAATAGTAAAAATAATATTATCAACAAGATTAATTATTAAGCAGAAATATGGAAAATATACGATATATCGAGCCGTCTCATTTGTCCGTTAAAGTTAGACATTTATTTCAAATATAATATTCGAAGAGTCGATATTTATTTCGCGTGTATATCGGAGAATATTGGAATTTGTTATACCGAGTAATGGATAAAATAGAGTGTATGCAGCGGTTGGTTACGTACCTCTTGTAATTGTTTTAGAGTGCCTGCATCCTAAATTTCAGAGGAGTATCGGAATTTTAATACAGTCGTGGCGATGTTAAATAAACGTGCGAAGCAATCTTCCGCATGGATTCTTTATGGGGCAACATCTGCTGCGGTTTTATCCGAATTTGCTGAAATTATTTAACGAAACACGTTTGTGTTATTCGTGTCGCGTGTCATTTTATTCAAAACGAGAGACAAAATAAAATTAGAAAGCAAATTTCCAAAAAAAAGGACCAAAAAAGGATTCAAAATACCTTGATTATTGCGATGTCAACGTTAAACAATTGTCACAAAACGTGAAATCTTCCGAAAAATAAAATACTTGTCAAGTTAAATGGATTGATTCCGCAGTAAAATCCGTACATTATTTTTTGTTCTCAACAAGTGTAACAAGTTCTAGCGTGTAATCTAATGTACGTGTATCGGCGAGATCTTTAAGCTTGAAAGAATAACTAGATTTTACGTGAAGCGGCCGATCTTTTTCCGCGACGATACTGCTTGCTCGCTCGTTCGGCTATTCGTTCGGGAGACGAAAATCGGCCAACCGTCGTCGGCCGGTATCGAAAAATCGTGGACGCTTGTGTTTTTTCGCTCGGTGCACGACGTCGCCGTATTGTTTTTATGAAGTGATGCAGGCTGCTGCTGGATTTGACGAGATTGGAACGAAACCCGTCACGCCGAAGTCGATGGCTTCGTCGTGGATTGATCCGCCTCACGGCTCTATTCGACAGTTTACTGCTGCGTGTCCGTGTATCTGTATGCGCGTGCCGATGTGCATATATGTATGCACGTGTGCGCGCGTATACATCAATCGGTTGGACCAATCGGACCTCCCAGTGCAACGGGGTCGCAGAACGATTGGTATTGTGCGCCATAACCGAGGGTGAAATTAACCGTGATCCAGATCAAACGCTTCTCTAAACTCTAAGCGCGCACCGAAATCCAAATCGGTGACATCGTCGATTTGCAATGCAGCTTCAATTGCGAGTTCATAGTTCATCTGCATACACATATAGAGTCGAGAGCACGTAACATGCACGTACGCAGACGTTAAGGGCGAAATTGCATGTCCTATAATCTGAGAAGTTCCACGAAAGTGCAATCCAAGTCGAAAAGTACAATATTGGGAAAGTTATACGATTAAGGCTTTCAATCTTGAGAAAATGAGGTGACTTTTAATGGTATTCGTATGTGAATGTAAATTATCGAGATATCAGGCGTAATAAGATAAATGTCCGCCAAAGAGCACGATAAACCGATCGAGAAAACCATGAATTCCAGTTTTAAAGCTTCACGGTGTATCTCTATGAAATATTGAAACTCTCTTTAACCATATACGATACGTAAAAATATAACAAAGCACATATTTCTTTACGGATTCGAGAAGTGTGTTTCGAAGGAATACTCGATGCGAATATATATAGCGGAGGTAGAAAAATAAGCTAATTCGTTCTTGCGAAGAAACTTTCATTTAATTGAGGAGAATACATGGAAGGGAATAGCTTAATTAGATTTATCAGCATTTACATTGCGGGAAACGATATTGCGAGAGATTCATACTCCTTTACATAATATTGAATTATTCACCATGTGGAAAGTTCTATACCAGTAGAACGAACGCGGGATATTCCCTTGAGGCAAATATCCAAGATAATCGCTTGCCATGATGTATATTGTACGATGTTTTTGCGAACAACACTCTGATTATTATTACCGTTAATTAAACTTTAGTCTAATTTCAACTATAATGATCACTGATCATATCGCTTGCCATGATGTATATTGTACGATGTTTTTGCGAACAACACTCTGATTATTATTACCGTCAATTAAACTTTAGTCTAATTTCAACTATAATGATCACTGATCCGTGTTTAGTTGAATTTTGATCGGTGATTTGCCAGCGATGCAAGTTTATCTAAAGATAACCGAAGTTGAACAGGATATATATATATATACATATTATAGATCGCATTATTAATATTGAAACAGATATTCAATTAATAAGATGAAGAGATTCTAACTGAAGGAAATTAATGTTTTAACGTAGATATTCATATCGATACATATTGAGCTACATGTTTTTCACCATAAAAAAATATAATAATTCACTTCTGTTTTCATTAAGTTTGCTTTGGTAGAAATGTTATTGGTATCAGAACGATAACGAATCAGTGTACGCTTTTAATGTTCTAGCTTTAATGTTTCTACTCTCAGAATTACGAATCGTCGATCTTCATTGCAAATATTTATTATTTTTTATTAATACTTATTTATTCAGCGCGACATTTGCTGCTGCAAAAGTCACATATTCCATGTTGATTCAGTGTTTTTTCTTTTTCCAACACATCAAATTTTATCCTTTTAAAAAGCCATTTTTCTGGATTACGTTTCTACGTATATTTTATATCATACACGAATATGATATGTCAGGTTCTTGATTTTTATCCCGAAGGAAAAAGGTTACTTATTATTCAGAAAGATTATATTATTTTGTATTTACGTTTAGATTATATGAGAAATTATCTTTTATTTTTAAATTTTGCTATTATATGTATGTACATACACGTTTTAAAATAATTTTCTTAATGTTTCTGATTTAATTATGATATAAAAAATATACTATCGAAAACATCTTACGAAAGTTTTGCATGAAAACGTGCGCGAAACCGAAGTCGAAGCTCGCGCAATTTACTCTACAGTTCCTTAAGTCAACATTCTGTAGCAGTAGCTTAAATTTAAGCCGTGCCCGGCGACTATAGCATCTTAATTACAATTTAACGCCCCTTAATTTACCAGCAGCGAGGTTTGCCGTGCCGCACAGTTTCTGCGACCGAATGGTTCTGCAAACAGTTCATTGCAGATCTAGAAATAATATCGCAATGCTATATAATGTTAGATAAGAAATTCTGATTACTCAGACTTCCGTGACTTAATCTGAAGCTGAAGTTGGGTTTAATCACACTCCCAAGATTTTATCTCAGCACTTGTCTCAGCACTAAATCATATATAGTATATTTTCAAACGAAAGAAGTAATCGTAAACTTTATTTATCTTCATTAAAAAAATATTAAATTTTTTTTTTCTATAAAAATATTATTTGTAATATTATGACGTAATAATGTGTATATTTATTATATTAGCCACCTATAATGAAAAGTTTAGTTTCAACTAAATGCTTGAAAATAAATTTACTATAAATAACATCTTCTTAAACACAGATTAATAAATTATTCTTAGGAATTACATGATAAGAATAAATTTTTATAAACAATACATGTGCAGATTAATTTTGAGAAGTCTCTACAAGAATCTCTTTGAAATAGCCCTTATAAAAGAAAGTCGTGCAAATGAAATTGACACGTAATATAAAAGAAGATATTTATGGCGGAAAGTAGATTTCAAATTAATGAATTCCTTGAAAATCTTATCTATCTTAACTACATCTTAAATCACAGAATCATCACTCAATTTTTCGATTCTACGAAACGTTTGTGAAACTGTCGCTCGTCGTTATTCTAGAACGACCCTGTTGAGAACGATTCGTCTTAGACGAATATATCAGATTGAAAGGCCGACGACGACGAGGACGGTGACGTTGACATGCACGATAAGGACCGGATAAGAAAGAGCAACTAAGAGAGAAGATGGATAGATAGATAGCCGGCGTCTGACGACGACGGTCCCTTAATTCGTCACTGACGGTTCCGTCAGTACCGTGATAATACCCCGGAGGCTGATGCACCTCCGCTGCAACGGCGCGTCTGTAATTAATCAGAGATGCGACGTCGAGAATGCAGGCAGCAGCCTGCCCTCACGGCGATCTCCCGGTGGTGGTTACAACGTTTACACAGTCAACGCGGTCCTATGCAGCCGGATGCATATCCGCACCTGCAGTGCGGTGTAGACGTTGTATCGTCTGTATAGGAAAACCGGATACGTATATGTATGTACCAGCGAGGACGCTGATACTCCGGAAAAGAGAGCTCTGAGCATAATTACACATCGACACACGTATATACAGCGTGTACATTCTGCCCGATGTGATGACGTCTCGTTTCCGCATGAACAATGAACGCGTCTCTGTATCGTGCGAGGTAAACCGTAATCTTCACATTCACAAAATCCCACAAAGGGATGCTACACAATAGTCATTATGATAAAAAATTGTCAGGATGAATTCAAACGTGCACAAATAAATGGAATAAGACTAATTTCGTAATCTATGCGATATTTGGAAAAGAAAAGACTATATGAATGTTTTAAATTCTACGTATTTTATTCACAATATCTCCGTTAGAAAGCTTTATACATTTTAGGAAGGTAATACATCTTTATCATACATTTTTCGTTAAGCTCATAATTATCTATAGTCTGCAAACTATGGGCTATTAAAGCCATAAGCGGAGATGTAAGATGCATCAGAGGACGATGCACGTGACTACGGCGTGTAAATGATGCTGCAGCGTAATTACAATGTATATGGGGAAGAAACTTTCTTACACACCCGGAACTCAAACTTTCACGGTGAGCACATAATGTACAGCCTGCAGAAAATTACCCGTCTTCTTCTTCGCTCAAATTATGTGATAAATCGAGTCTACTCGCAGCTTAAAACTAAACTTTTCACTATCAACGAATAATAGACACGTATTCACACGCATGTACATGAAGACACACACACACATTAATTTATATCATTATGATCAATGAGTTTCATGCTCTGATCTTTATTTTCTTATAATAAAGAAAATGAAATTTATAATTAGTACCACAGCTGTGGAATTAATACATTTTTTTAATTTTATATCAAACTGCCTCATTTATACTTAGTTATCACATAATTAATTGTTTTGTATGTGGAATGATGATTATTAGCCGGCGGCACAAACTCTGTGATTAATTAACTCCTGTTTATCCAGTGCATTTGCTCGTACGTGAGGATATGTACGATATGGAACTGAATACACCGGCTATCTCATATATATGCTAGAGAGACGAAACGAGAACAAGATGAAAGTGCACGCGTCTAAATACGAGAAGACCGTACGCATCCGAATGCAGCATCTATGGCGCGTCAATGTGTATTCATTTGTACGACAATTCTCGAGGCGCTTCGCGTCACCAGGCGCAGTCGTAATTATATCGCGAAGTAAATTGCACGCAATTTGCTCTAAACGTTACATCACTTCGTATTATGGTGGTACAATCGGAGTGAATCAGACGTCGCAACTTTTAACTCTGATTGCCTTTAAAATGTATATTTCACGACAATTTTGTCTTTAATATTTTACTTATATTTTACAATAATTTTGAAATATCTCAAATTATTTTTTCTAATAATTTATTTAAACGACTCGATTAATGCAGGTATTAATAAAATGCATTGTTTGAAAATACGAAAAACGATTTATGAATCACCGTCGATCGACTGCTCTGACAAGGGAATGCTACACTGGCCCACTTGGATCCACTTGGGTTGATAGACTCTGAATTCAAAATCTAACTAACTAATGGTCCTTGTCAAATTCTATAACTCTTATTTGAAAAATTTGTTTTCAACACTGCATTATTCTTGAGATATTTTGTATTTAAATCAAAATGGCCAAAACTATTTCGGCCTAAGTTAGATACAAAATTCATAAAAACCCAAGAATTGATCATCTACGATACTTATTTCAAATATAATCATTCAGTTGACTAGTTAATTTTTCGATATCACTTTTGCAATGTGGATACATTCTCTTGTGAGATTCGGATGATTAATTTGGTAATGATCCTACGTCGAATTAACAATTTTGGCATTAACATGATGAAAACCATGTCTACCTTAGGTCGAACATGGCGCGCATTGAGGCTGATGTAACCAAAGGCGAGGCCAACACAGTATGTAGTCGAATGAAAATGGAGTGGATAATACGTACCATCGCATGCCGACAGTGTACGAGAGCAGTTGTAACATCACAGTATAATGCACCGTACCGCGAGGGTCATTAGGTCAGATGCATAAACGCGGATGGTTTTCGACTCCGGCTAATGGTTGAATCGAAGATGATCGCGCGCATGTGAAAAGCGCGAGAGCAAGGAGAATGACCTTTCTACAATTATGCGTAATTTCAAATCGGACAAATTGGGATCAAGCAATGATTACAGTCGGTAATTAATTTACACTGTACGTCAGCCATCATCGTTTATTCGCATTTTGAATTAATATGTTTCTGTAATTAAATGGCATTACTTGTGCATCGATTTGTTTTCCGTGACGTGTGCATTTTACATAAAACATTAAAAATATTTGTTCATTATTATTAATTCCTCATTAGTGCACACAATAGCGCTTGAGCCGTGTTAGAAATGGAATCGGGGGCATAAAGCGGCGCGGGGATTCGATTATTGTTGTGCTCGTTTATTTTCCCGTTGCACGATTCTCGCGTAAATGTAAATGCGAGATTGCCCGACGTCACGTGAGAGCATCGAACGCAGCACAGAATGGGTGGCGAGTGGGCCGAGGGGGCGAGCTGGAGCGTGCGAAATTGCGTATATGTAAATGCGGTGCACATAACAATGGTGCATTATTGTATGCCGATGCGGTAGGATGCATCGTGCTTGACAGACACGGTAACGTTCAATGCGCATCTAATGCGTCGAGATGCGCGGACAGTGACGAAAATATTTTACTTCCAAACTGCATTGTCCACTCGCTTCGACCTGACTTTTGAAGATGACGTGAAAATAACTTTGTATAAACACTCGAGAAATTTTCACCTTTTGCAGTTGAAATTATTTTTTGCAGACGATCAAATACAATATTTTGTTCTATTTTACTCGTCCTATTTCTGATCGGTTGGTTTGACATGTTGCTTATTTGGTAGAAAAAAGTAGCAATTTTTTTAATTCTGAATTGGAACATTATTTTAAAGAATCTTTTAAGGAAAAATATATATAGCACAACTTCAAATAGAACATTTTTCTATAATTATTTCAGCATCAACTTTTTCCTTTGCGATATCTATTTTAAAAAATGTCTTTTTCCCTGTAAATAATCATTGCGATCAGAGAATAATCGATATATCTGCTCTCTAACGATAATTATAAATGTCCAGAAGCATCCAAGATCCAGCTTAACTGTAAATGATTTATTCTCTTCAGTATTTAGTTTAAAAACTCTCATGGTCAAAATAAAATTTGATATTATAAATGTATTGTTTTCCAATAAACAATATATATGTATCTCTTTAAAATTGATTTTTTAATATCATTATCTCAAAAATTTTAATTTTTCAGTTGTGTCACTTTTTTATCAAACAAGCGATCTATTAAAGAATTTTTATTACTTACAAACCTTATTAAAACGTCAAAAATATAGTTTGGTCGATTATCGTGTACAGATTTATGTAAACTCTTAATTATGCGATAGGCTATCACAACGCATTGTATTGAGTCTAACTCGACATAGAACTGCAAAGAATTAATATAAGGAGATACATCCGACTGATAAAGATACATTTTGTATTTATTATTCAGAAAATGATTAAGTAATTTGTGGATTTATATAGGATCGATTCCAAGATACACGTATGCAGAAAGAGAAGCGCAATCGAACGATTACCGAGGGTCGCAGATGTCGCGATTTAATTTGCCGGCTTAATTGGATTTTTATTCGTGTCGGAGAACACGTCTCGTGCTCCGAGCCGATCGCAATTTTCAGAGCGGAGACGGAATTCATTATGATCGAACGAATTGCGTTCCTTCTTCATCGCACAGTTAGAAGCGCGAGACGTACGCAAATGGTGCACAATACACCGTACTTGTGCATGTTGAACGTATTTGAATACATGCCTCTCAGCAACATCGAGAGATCAGGAGTGTATTCCATTTCACGCATAATGCCCATGATGTGGCATTTTATCTTTGTTGTTCACCGAATATCAAAGAAAGCTCGAATGTCACATCACGTGCGTCATGCGTGAAACGGGACGCACTTCAAGATGGTCAACGTAAACTCGGAATGGCGCACTCGAATTACGATGTACGGAGGTTTCAGGTAACTCGCAGAAACGGGATAGAGAGAGAGACGTTAAACTTGGCAAACACTACATTGCTCTGTGGCGGTACCATCACCGCTTACAAAAATGTCACCGAGGACAATGGAAGGGAAACGTTTGTACTCCGGATATTTAGTTGCGCAAATGTTACGTCAGTTGGATTATATTTCCGTGCTCGCGGCAGTTCTTTGATGTTTACCAGCTGAAGAAAGTTATGCGCTTTCTCGGAGTGTTCTTCCGAACTGTTTCACATGACATGCATACGTATGATGTAAAACAGTACTTTTCTGAGCACGAAAAACGAATGATAACGTGTTTCTTAATAATTTTGTATCTTTTTTATATATTTCGGAATGTGCTTTATATTTATGTTAATTATCTTATTAATTTTTTATTTTAACATAAAACCACGTAAGGATAATATAGTACGTAGTTTTTTGTTTTAAAAATTTATAACATGTTTTAAAAATTACACGGCTATTTCTCACTCGTAATTAATTGCAATTTCATCGAGTGAAATGGCAAGATGTGTAAAAAAAAAACTTCTTCTACGAGTACTTCTAGCATGTAGTATAACTTATGCAGAAGCTTACACTCGAGCTTACGTTGTACAAATAATTTCTTGAAACTGTAACGTCCAGGTGTGAAATACGCGTTTTCAGCAGAGTCGAGTTACCGCGGCGCGTGAGTAGCGATTCCCACGCAAATTCTCCGCTAACGAAGCAAAAGTTCGTTAGCATCGACCGCAGGGGCCACCGAGTTTTCCGCGACTGTCGTTCGCTACGCGTATAGTAGGAAGTCGTTCGCATCGGGGAGACAGGTGTCATCCGGTATCGTTGCAGGTATGCGAAAGACAAGGGTGGTAACCGAGGAGAGAGTGAAAGAGAGAGAGAGAGAGAGAGAGAGAGAGAGAGAGAGAGAATGCGTGTGTGCGTGACTGTAAGAGCGAGAAAGAGAGAGACAGGCGGGATGGGGAATGTGAGATGGCGCGTGCATAAACGCGGCATAGAGACGATGTGCCGGTGCATAGCTATAAACCGGGGTGGCGCAGGTGCACCGGGGTTGTAGTACGCAGGAAGCGTCGTGCATAAACGTCGTTCGGTTTCGTGTGTGTATAGGTGTGTGTGTGTGTGTGTATCATGTACGCGTATACGTGGCGTATACTGTATCGGGATGCTGAGCGCTATGTATCGCGACGCTTTCGCCCGACGTTCTCTAGGCAAAACGACGTCCAGGTTATCAAACTACCGTTCATGCATAATGCACCGATCTCCGCAGGATACCTCGTTCTCTTTCTCCTTCTCCTCCCTTTTATCTCACTCCAGGCCTTTATCTCGTTTGATTCCCCTCTGCCACGCTCAAACGGAGTCCTCGTCGATCGCCAGAAAACAAGGTTCCGGAGTTCCGGCGACAAAGCTGCGGAAGTGCTGGCATCAGCTGTGGCGGAGATTCTCTATCAGATTTCCTTCGTCGGGAACGAGCGGGGGTGAAGAAGAGTAGAATAGGAAGGTACAACGGTATCGTGCGAGACGAAGTAGGATACACTCGGTTGTTAAATATGTGCACGCGCATTTTATTGACGGTAGAAGGATAATAGATCAGTACCGATCGAACAATAATTAAATCAAATTTTCTTCTCCGCCTATATTTGTGTATATACATATATGTATAATGAGTGTTTAAATAATCGATACGATATTCGGATATTATTTTGTGTTTTTCTTATCACTTTTTTTATCATTAGTTAATTATTGTAATTATTACAAAAACAACTTTAATTTTACAACATTTCTAATTCATTCAACAGATATTTAAAACATAAAAATAGTTCCATACATTACTTTGCAAATATATTGAAATCGGCTATCTGTTTTAACTTATTAACGTCTCGATATCAATTAGTCTCTGAACAATAAAATATTTGTAAAAAAGAACAGAAGTGTTACATTTTCCATTAGCATGGATTTCTCTTATTTAATGTATGAAATGTAACACCTAATTTCAATCATTTGGTGCGCTGTCGGATTTGTTGATGACGTGCGAGAGATCGAGTCACAGGCGAGTTAATAACCTCGTTATGTTATCTTCCAATCGGATACTCTCCCGTTCAACGGGGCAGGAAACCGAAGTTGGAAGTGAAAGAGTGAAAGAGGACACGCGATGGGTGTGCGCATCGTCGAGCGCGATATACGTTTTATTGCCGATGAAAAGACGGCTTGCTCGAATCCGTAGTCGTAACTGGAGCGATCAATCCGTTAGATCCCTCTTCTACGGCATTTTTATTCTCGATACCCGAGAGAGGAATCTTTTCGTTCGGGATTCTACGACCCGCAATCCTGTGCCTTTTAACATAATATCAAAATCGGATAACTTTGTCCTTTTTCTCTCTCTTTTTTTTTTATTATTTTGCCAGTATTATCTCGCTTTCCGAGAGAATCGATGTCTTTTATAATTGAGTCATAATCTCATTTCCTGCTTGTCAAAATAATTCTAAAGGTTTGTTTTTTAGATATTTCTTTTTCCACACACATTCTGTAAAATACAAAATATATATTAACTAAAATTAAATTTTTAAATAGATTTTTCTGTAAGGTCATTTTTAATTAAATTTTTATATTATTGTGCATTTATATTTCTATAATAATTTAAAATAAATTATTATAGGAAAGAAAACTATTTGCAAAAATAGGAAGATTAAAGAATATTTAGGAACTGAAGGAAGAATTCATTTAAGTATTCTGTGTTCTTTGTGTAATAACATTTCTTGTACCAAAGATGGGGATAGATTGTCCTATCACATATGTGTGATTCGATATTCGATGCAGACGGAGTACGACTGAATCGACATTATTGCTGTGTCTCGGATGGATGGTTTCCTCGAGCGTACCCTTTTTAAAATTGTGGCATCGCTCGGTGCATTTTCCGCAGTAATGCTCGTATGCTACGCATCGTATTTTCTACGCCGCGTATCGCATGCCTTTTGCGCATTTTACAGTCTAAACTCCTTACTCTGAATACGTTCTGAATGTTGCATAAACCATCGTATTTCGACTTCGTGGCGGAACATTTCTCGTCTGAGCCGCGTAAAAATTGGCAGAGATTTATGGGAAATTGTTTCCATGCGCTGCGCAGTGATGCGCCTGCTACTATTCCGAAAACTATGCGGGATTATTCTCGCAGTGAGAGAAAACGATTTAGATGCGCATTCCTCCGTGAAAGTAAGATTTTGCGACCGTAAAGTAGATAGCAAACTTGAAAAGTTTAGTGCAGTAAACGTATGTGTACTCCAGTCTTTAAGTGATACCGGATTGAAATTCTTAAGAAGTAAAATCCACTCGAATTTAAAAATAAACGCTTTTATTTAGTATTAGATTGTTGCGAAATGTTTGCTGTTTTCTATCTTTGTTAAAATTCATTTGTATTAAATAAAGTCAGAAAACTAAAGTTCTTTGAGACAAAAAGAGAGAAAAGGGATTGAAAAATTTCTCTCTAGATGAAAAGAAAGAGTATACTGAAGCAATTTTGCTTCAATCCTACTGAAATTTTGTTTCCAACTTTATCTGACAAACAGTTTGCACCAATTTAATATTTCACTTTATAAAAGTCTCTGTCTCCTCAGCTTGTTCGTATATGTATATATAACTCGAAGTTAATTTTTACGGAATCTCGATACTCTGTTAAAAGAAATTGTTCTAAATTTTGAGTATAAGGTTAAAATCAACACACAATGTCAAAAGGAATTCTATTTCTCTTTTGAGATTCACGTTTTATTTATACAAAGGAGGAGAAAACTTTTCGCTGACATGTTTCGCTTTTCTGTTCCAGGACGAGGAGTGGTGCTGGACAGCCAAGGGCCGGTGCTGGTCTCAGAGCCGCGCTCGAGCGTGGAGTTCTCGAACGACACCGGAGCGATGATCCATTGCTCGGCCCATGGTAGTCCCTCACCGAGGATCGACTGGCTGATGGGCGACGGCTCGCCGGTTCTCCCGATACCGAACATCCGTGAGATGCTGGTGAATGGCTCCATGTACTTCCTGCCGTTCGGCGCGGAGAGCTACCGGCACGACGTACACTCGGCCGTCTATCGGTGCCAGGCGTCGAATAGCGTCGGCAAGGTGCTCGGCCGTGAAATCACGGTGAAGGCCGGTACGAGAGAAAGCGCCTCCTTTATTTCTCTTCGACTCCCTCGATCTTGTCTCGCCGTATAACCCCTCGGTCTCTCGCTTTCTTCCAGTCGATTAATCCTTTACCGTCCTTTAATGCCTGCCTCGTGTAGCAGCGAAAAAAAAAAAAAGACGAAGTAGAGTGTGCACTGTCACGCGATAGTGCCGTGACATGCAACTTCACGTGTGACCTTGAATTTTCGCTCAAGTCAAAAATCGCTAACTCTGACTATCGTGTATCTACGTATATAAACGCTACTTTTGATGATAACTCTTTCGGCTTGATTCTTAATCCATGGTTGGATGTTTAATATTATAAATTTTATTTTATTTTATTTTATTTTATTTCTTAGTTTGTGAATTTTTAATAAAGAAAACTTAAATAATTTAGATATACACAAAAAATATTTCAACAATTATGCAATTATTTGCGCATCGTTACTTCAGTAGACATGAAAGCGCGGCTTCCAAATAACATGGTGAAAACAGTGTCTGTTGGGGTTCTCGACGTGTTAGAATTACACGCAGGTTCCCTGAAAAGTTGCGGCGGACACATAATTCGTCGGAAGCACCGAAGTTTCACGCGCCATAAACATGCCGCAATTTGAAAATCCTAGATTTTAGTAGTAAATAATACAACCGCGTGAATTGTTCACACTTCAAGATGTGCCAAGATCCGCTAGATACTTTTTTCTTACGAAATTTTATATCATTTGGCAAGAGATTCTATTCCTAATATGATAAGGTATGACACATTTAGATTAATAATTCATATACTGCAATTCTGGTTTCTTGCATTCGCATCTATATGTATACTTATATAATGTAAATTATATAGTCATAAAAAATATCAAACTGTATCGAAACTGTCGTAGAAATGTTTAGGTATACCGTTGAATTCTTCCAACGCACGTCGACCGAAATATCCGCAATTTTCAAGCATGACAACAATTGATTGGCGTGCTTCGCCGTAAAATTCGTTATTTGAAATCTCGTTTAACGTTTACTTCCCGAGTGTATTTAACGTCAATACTCTAGGCGGTAATTCGTTGCGGAGTTGAAAGTTGGGTGATCCATTTTGCACATTTCGAATGCCTCACGAGGTACACACCGGCAGAAAATCAACAGTCTTCGGCATTATCGGATCGTACCGTCCTTCCTGAGGTTCCCGCCTCCGCCAAGCTAAATGTAATCGACCGTTCTTCGGAATGACGTTTTAAACCCACGACTTCGGGCGCCGGAGGGCGGCAAGAATGATCGTGCGCTCGGGCAGAGCCAAGCCAACTACATTTATCGCGAGAGCAGGAGCCCTCCTCTTTTCCACTCGCTTTTCCCCATCTGCCGTCGCCGTCGTAGTAAATGGATGGCACTAAACTCACGCTCGCTTATAGCTAACAACTTGTGCCAAGATCAAGGCTCGCGACTTGCCAAAGTACGACGCATTTATGCACGCGTACAGATTGCTCTGAAAATGGTATAAGGAATAAAAGCTCACCTAGAGAGGAGGTATAAAAGCAAATTTACTAATACGATGAAACAAGTCAAAGGTCAAGCTATAATTTTATCGTGTTAATTAACGAGACGAGGAGAAATATAAATTATTCTTTTTCTTCGTAAAACGTTCAAAAAACTCGTATTTTTCTGCTAATTGCTGTTAATTACTTAGGTAATGGTACACGCATTTGTAATTTTTATAACTGCGTGTAATATTTTACAGCCACACTGTGCGGTTTTTTGATAGTTTCACAGGGTAATTCTTCTTAATTAGCCACGCGAAATTTATCGCCGAGCGTAAGTAGAAACAGAAACCGCCATATATTTCGGTTTCAGACACGAAACGAGAACTCCTGGCTGGAGGAAATCCACTGCGCTGAGATATCGCTGAACGAATTTCGCGGATGAAAGATCGGGCGCGTCAGTAATTTTACGAGGAATGTATCGACCGATCGACACGTTCACCTTCTCGGCCACCCAATATACGCCACGCGTGACAAACGATCATGCCGCATTTCTTCGCCTTTCTGTTTGCTGTTAAGAATCGCACTTGGTCCCGCCAAGAATCGCTTATCTCATTTAGTGAAAGAAATTTCATTGAAATAGGATTTGAAGGTTGTGGATTATCTGTTAAAAGCATTAAAACGGCGTCACGGAAATCATGGAAGCAAAAGTTGCGAAGGTAGAGCACTAATTACCGAAACTGCCTGTCTAAAGAGCCACCGGTATTCGCGGAAACAATGAGGTCGGTGGAAAACGAAGTACCGAGCTGCTACGTTAATAATACCCCTTTTAGCGTTAATGTGTCTCGCTGGTCTTCTTTAAGAATGTTAATTAACGATAGAATGCTGAAAGCTTGGTAATAAACAGCATGGATAATACGCGCAATATGAATTCATATTATATGTCTCTGGCGAAGATTACGTCCGTCCATTATTGGACAAAATATTTTCAGGGAATAATGATGTTAATGAAAAAATCTCACACACATTTGCGAATAATTAAATATTTTTATATTTTCTGATAATTAATACTATTAATTATTGTTTACAGTGAATTAATTATACAAAACTCACAAGAATAATTTATATATATTTCTATTTAATAATTTAAATTATTTATATCTATTTAAAAACTAATCAGATCTTATTATTATTATTTATAATAAGAAGTTGCTATTTATTTATCTTTAAATCGTCAACAAACGTAATTAAATCTTTAATTTATTGTCGATAATTTTGAAAGTAGAGTAAGTTTTTAATGAATAAAAAATTGAGCGAATTAATTTTAATTTTGTCTAAAAATTCGCTTGCCGTATCTTACCTGAGATAAGCGGTATTATTAATCACGTGGACAATGGAAATGGGTGGTCTTCCGATCTCGGAAGCTCGCCTGGAGTGGAATATTCATCACTCGAATCCGACATTGCTTATATAGAACAGCCCCGATATATCGTTGCGCGACATATACATATACCACTTCTACCATCTCCTTAAACCGTCATATCCGAGTCTCCATTCCCTCTTCGTTCGTTCTCCCTTTGCGGGGAGATTAACATGCATCGCGATCATCGACACAATGAGAGATTCGTCACGATGAAGAGCAAATTTCGTCGGATCTATGCCTGCTTATGATATCGCCGAAATTGTTGGGATTGAAGCAATGAATCCCGAATATACAGCGAACGTCGCGAAGTTGTTGCGTGTCGAAGGGAGGAGGCTCTCTTCTGAGACCGTTCTTTTTCATTTTTCCGGTGCTATTATTCTCGGGAATACGACATCCAGTTTCATGGCGATATAACCTTTTCCCTCCTATTCCTTTTCTTCCCCCTCTCTCTTTCTTTCTTCTCTATATTTTTTCATTGTCCCGAGAGTTTTTGTCGCGGAGAGCGATATATATATGGCGGTCCCTCTTTCGTTCTCCCTCTCATTTCCCGTTCTTTCCAGCATTTATTCCATGCTCAAGCAGCCGTAACTTTTTTTCAGTGGTACGCCAGAAGTACGAGGTACAAGTGCGAGATGCCTACGTCCTGGCGGGTAACACAGGGGTGCTCAGGTGCGAGATACCGACCTTCGTTAAGGAGTACGTCGCGGTCACGTCCTGGCTGAAAGACTCGGCCTTCAACATTTACCCGTCCGCCGAAAGCGGTGAGTGCAATTACAGACTGGTCACTCGCGACTTACATGAGAGCGAAATATGTATCGTGTGAGTTCAGGTTACACACATTTTCCAGATAACGTTGGTTATCGTACTTTCATCGAAAAACCGAAACCGAAACTCGATTTCTTTCCACGTTGCTTTCTGACATTTTTCTAACTCAATGATCATCTTGTAGCGCTATCTTAGATTTCTAGAAATAACTAGGTCTATTTTCCTGTACATTTTACCTTTTATTTTAGGATATCTTCTTTAATTATTCTTACTTACGAGAACTGGATTATTTCGTTGCATTATTTTGAATTTTTAAAAACAACTTTTATTTTTGTGTCTTGGTTTTTATATTAAGATATTTTTAAAATATTTACTTATGTATATAAGAATTTGATGTATTGTCTTGTTTTTCTTTTCCTTGAAATAAAGCAATTCATTTTTGTTTAATTTTTTTTTTATAAAACAATGTGCTAGGCAGAAATGCGAATAACAAATACGAAGGGTAGGAAAACTTTTCATTCGCACGAGTCACGTGTACCGAGCGACAGACAAAATGAACATGAGAGTGCTATGCGTTACGTCGGTTCACCCAGACAGCACAGAACATCCATTGGAGAGAGAGAGAGAGAGACATCCAGACTTGGTTTCAATCTGGTCCAAACGTTCATGGACTTAGTACGAATGTTTTAAAAACGTACGTTATTCAACGTACAAAGTATGTTTATACATTTAAACATTAAAAAATGTTTATCTCATGCAAAAAAACTAAGTGCTCACGACATGTTGCTTTCGCTGACTTGCCAAATGAAAGTTTTTTTAAGATAGCACGAGGAGTTTTACTATTGTTATCTCCGGTAACACGAAATTTTATCAAATTGGAGCTTAGTTCAGACAGCACGCAACAAGCGGCAAGCGTCAAGCAATAGCTTGCTGCTCGCAGTGATAAGAGTTAGAAATCTTTTGCTTCTAGCGTGAAAATTTGTTTAATATATTAATTTAGTCTCAATCTATTGCATCCTCAAATAGATGTTTTTAAGAAGTCCAAATTGGTAACACTGGATGTTATTAAAATGTTTTTAAAATATCCATGGATTTAATCTGGATGTTTTTAATATGTCCAAACGATCAACATGTACGTTTTAAATACATTTTTTTAAACATTACCGTGCTGTCTGGATTTCGTGTCTGTCTGGTTATCATTCGAGGTAATTAGAGTTTGAGGATACACGATTCAAATCGGTGGTATATACACGTACATTACAACAAATATTATCGTTATTCCTCACCTGCGTATTTGAGACAGGAGAATTTGAAGGAATGGAAAAGAGGGGATCAAATAAAGGCGTTATTGAAATTAAGATGTAGGAATTTAGAAGAGGACAACAAGTATTGGATAGAGGAAAGTAGGAGGAAATGCATTTTCTGTGGTATAGGTAGGGATAATATTATACAAGGATTGTAAAGAGTTCAAGGTTAATTTTAAAGAATTGGAGCGGGAGGAAAAAGAAATTCTGGAAAGGTTATGGAATGAAAGATTGGACGAAATGAGGGAGGCTATAGTGAGTAAACTATGGAAAGAGAAAGAGAAAGTACTTAGAAGCAAGATGTAACAGGAAAGGTAGGGGGAGAAATAGATAGATAGATAGGAAGAACGAGGGAAAATTGTAAAGAGGCGAAAACATAGATTTAAATAGGTTAAGAGATAGGGCGTATTAAGGAGAGGAGTTTTAGGTAAGAAGTGGTGGTAACGTGGTGAGTCATTAGCTATAAGATATAGATAGATAGTTTTGAAAGAACGCTGTGCACAGAGGTTGTGAATTTTAATTTTAATTTTAATAAGCTGTGAATAGGGATAGAGATATAATAATAACAATAATAATAATATATAATTAGGGTAAGAAGATAGAGGAGATAGGAATAGAAGGAACGTTGTTGATGTAATATAGCGTGTAAATAAGAAAGGTATGGACGAAATGGCATGTGTGGTAAGAAATATTGTAAACCAAATCCCCTTCTTGGCTATTTTATATGCATGCTGCAGTGTGTGTGAATAAATATTCTAATTCTATTATCGTTGTTCCACATAAATCTTGAATGGCTGAATCGTGAAATTACGAAATATCTCAGCAGGCATATAACTTGATATAGAGAAGCGGAGAGTACAATAAAATTGCGCGTTGTACTTTTTTAGAAATAGCTTTTTTTATGTCATTTATCTTACAGTTAATATCCTTTGATGGCGTTCTGCATTTACTGTGAACATCACTTGCGAATGACATTCCTTGTACTGAAAATTCGTAATATGTTTGCTCGATAACTTTTAATTAAAAAGCATGTATTATTAGATTGATCCAATTCTATTTGTGTTTCATTAAAACGACGAAAGCAATTAGATACGCAACAACATGGATATAAAAAAAATTAACATCACACTGTGGGATATCATTTCCAACAATTGGAATATATCGTCGATAATACTTAACAATTATTAAAGATCTGTCCTTTTATTTACATAACAGAACGTGAAAGAAAGAATTAGATTTAAAATTCAACTAAAAAAAATCATAATAACTATATAAAAATTAATTTTAGTTATCTACAAGTTTATACTTACGACATGATTTTCGGATCATGTGATAAATAAATATTTCTCGCGAATTGAATTTATCGTACAAATCGGACGAATTTTTACGGAACAAATTCAACCATTTTTGCAATTTTATCCCCGAAGCCACCGAGAAGTCAAGCACCTGATGCATCGTAGAAACTTTCCTAAATTCGTTTTCCTCGTGTCATAATGGAGGCATTGTGTTCCTGTCATCGTGTGAGATCTCGTACCGACTACGTCGAGGAGGACGACGACACGACGACGACGACGACGACGACGACGACGACGAAACGTGACGTATTGTCGTCATGTTTCGATCGCTACAGCGCGGCTTTTCAGATTGCCACGTGCGTAGCATAAACGCGAAAGTCTCTTCTTGCTCTTTTCTCCCTCCTTCGTCGAAAAATTTGCCTCGAATTCACCGACGCGTATTCCCCATCTCCCGCGATAAATTATAGCTCGGTGAATAAACGGCGAACTTCCTCGCACTGGCACGCCCGATCTGTTCGACGCCCCCGCGTACGGAAAGTTTTCCGAGTGATTCGTTTTCCATTTAGAGGCAGGTACATCCGCGCGCGCCTTTAGAATCTCGCCTTTCCCGCTTCCTAGATTGGATTTTCCTCTCTCCGGACTGCACGAGACGCGAATCGCGTTTGATTTAATCCGAGGATTTGTCGCCTGCCCGGCAAACGTAAGGAACGGTCCGCTTATGAAGTTTAATCGTCTTCGAAAACAGTCTGCACTCGCGTTAGATTTACTTCCGTAAGAGAGATTCCGAAATAAGAAGCTCGCCGTTCTTTCGCGAAACACTCTATATATTTTAGTGCGAACTATCTCAATATAAGTACGAGAAATTTTCATTACGTCTTCTGCAATCAAATCAGTGGATCATTTATTTTCAGTTTGGACTAAAACGATCGGCTTTTTGAAGAATAATTCGGAATCTGAAGTTTCGTGATCAAACAATTTTAAAGATGCTAAAATTGTCTTAACGTAAGGATCATCTAAATTACGAAGAATAATTAATAGTTAATTCACGTTAAACTCCTGGTGTTATCGGCGCACTAAGCATTTCGACCCTCAAACTTAGAAACTTCCAAACTTCTCTAATGTAAAAGATGTACAATACACATATCTTTATCTACGTAGTAGAAAGTTTACTCTTAATTTCAGAATACAAAAGGTATATAGTAGATGTATATGGTGGATAGGCTCCTCCCCTCCGAATCTTATTGATACATCCCCTCGTGACGTAAAGAGTTTGTTCGTTGCGTGAAATACAGTCGCCCGAGGAGCGTCTAACCGAGCAGCAGATCATTCTCTTGAAACACTTCTCGCGGTTATTAGTTTCGCGTGCGCCGCGAGCGACGCATACCGGGTGTATCGACGTTTCAGGAGTCGACGTGAAGTGCCGGTGGATGACTACCCGGATGCAGCCAACTCCAACACGAAACGTTCCACCGCAATGCAAATTAGCTCGGGCTGCTTGTCTATGGAAACGTCGAACTATCCTCGCCGCAACAGCCGCCCCGACGTCTCGCTCATTTGTCTGCGACCACTTCGCAAATGCGCATTCAGTAGTACTATATGCGAGAAAGGCCAAACCCCAGAGCTCAAACTACGCCTTTACATATTTCGCTGTAATAATTATTGGCATGAATTCAGTAACGAGAGTCATCGTAGAAATGTCGATGTTCGTTAGGACATTAAGTTAATCGTACTGTCATAATGTTATACCCAAGTGTCATATGTGTGCATTTAATGAAATACTAATGTGGCAAAATGAAGAATAACATAGTAATCTCGATTTTTTGCTTTGACCGTATCTTGGGATACTTCAGTTTATGCTGTCATTTTACATTTAATGATTACGCAATTTTCTAGTAGATTTTATAACGTGTAATTTATTATAACGTAATTATCGAGCTGGGAAGTTCAAGTATAATGCAAATTCTTTTACGCTGACGCTGACTATCGTCGACGGAAACACCGAACCGCGCTGCGATGCAGCATCCATGTTATGACACTATTATCTTTTTCCTTTTTGCCTCTTTTTATCTCGAGCGTAACATTTTTATTTTCTCATAGTTTTCCCCGTTTATAATGAATACACATCCATTATAGTTTTGCAAAATTTTAAAAGAGCAAAGTGCATGTTTAATAAATAATATATTACTTTGAAAGAACATTTAATTATATTATATATCAGTTTACTGTGACAACAGCATACTGGTTTCTTTTTTTATAAATAATATAATGAATATATAATAGTAATATTAATTTATTATGTATAAGAACGGTAGCAAAAAAAGGTATCTACTTAATTATTTCACTTATATTAGAAATAATTATTTTATTTAACTTATATTTTTTTTACGAGCGTCTAATGCATTTTTGTTATATAATATTTTTATATTTAAATTATAAAACACCAGAACATTTAGTGGAGATGAAAATTTGCCGAAAGTATTCGTCTCTACTCTCTGCGTTCACGGGAAACATCTTCCGCTTTGCATTACAGTGCACTTTTTTTCCTTTATAACCGCTATCTTAAGCAGCTTTTGTTTCCCTCTTTACTCTTGTTTATATCTCGCTTCGTCCATCGCACTTAATTTCGCGTTTGTTGCGCGATTATTCTCTGTTGTATCTCTAATAACAACTCTGATATTTTTATCAGCATAAAGGATATTATTTGCAGTTATATTTATTCGCAATATTTTTTCTACTCAGAAAAAAAACTATTTATTTATTTGAATATTATTTGTACAAAATTAACTATTATTTGCTAAACAATCTAAAGTAAAATTCTTTTTTACAATTATTTTCTGTTTGTCGTAAAGTGAATATTTTTTTAACGACTGAAATATACCACGATATATGTATCTACATTATCAACGAGATGAATCGATTAATTATTTTTCCTTTTGTTTGTGAGATATTATATTTTCTTCCAGTACGATAATGTACTATATTAATGTATAAAAAAGTATTCGACACGAGTATTGATAAATACCTAAATTTTTTGTACATAAACCAGTAGAGATAATATCTTTTTACGATACCTTCATTTTTTTTGCATGCAGATAAGCTTACAAATAGCTGAATAATACGTACAATGATAACAAACCGTGCTTTTGTTCACTACTCATTCGCCATATTCTGAAATCCCCTTTCAAGTACAGCAAAAGTAATCATCTTGAATTTTTCATCAAGTAAAAGCGCGAGACTCGTGAATTCTAAAATCAACTTTTACCTCGATTTATAATATAATGGATATTTAAATGGGACAGGCTACAAATTCTGCATATATCTATTAAATCTAGTTTATAAGTCTTGAACATTTACAACACACGAATAATTGGATACAACGCAAATAACTTGATTTGCGTGTATTTTTAATGTAGTTTTCACTCATATTATTCTTTAATTTATTTTTTAAAACAATTCAATACGATATTATAGAACTTAACAGAGTATTTTTTTTTCTTACAGAAATCTAATACTAGTCAATTTATATTACTATAAAAGACTATAATTAATTACTTATTTGGAGTACTAAAAGTACTAAACAATAGTGCTTTTAATATTTAAAATAAGTAATTAATTACTGTTTTTCAGTATTGGCCAGTATTATATTTCTGTAATGATTGCGTTGTTAACATAACGTTCGAAAAGTTATCACCGCCATTTGGAACTTCATCGTTGCTGTACGCTTGAAAAATTAATCCAGCGAAACGCAATTTGACAACGTCCCTGTTTTAACCCCCGTAAAACGAAAGTTTGCGTACTTTGTCCCGGCGAAGTCTTAAGCGAAGTCGCAATAAGTCGCGGACGCGCGAGGTAAAGTGGCGCACTTACCAGCATTCCGTGAAGTCATGAAAGAAGTAATTGTGCTTGCTCCGCATAAGGAAGCATGACGAAAAATGTCTTAACGTCCGCACAAATAAATGGCGCAGCATAAGTTTCTTTAATCACCGTTTCTGCGCTCTTAATGGTTCTTTAAGTCTCATTTTATAACTTGTTTCCGTGGAAACCGGCGTTTTCCTATTGAAAACTTGTATAAATATAAATAGGTAATCGCGGTGACCGCCTGATGTTTCTGATTTGCTGTTTCATATTCAATTTTATATAACGCGGGGAATGCGAAACCGCCCATTGACAAAGATTACTGGAATAACGTAATTTTCGCGGACTCGAGGTCGATTTACCGCGGTTTCTGCGAATGACGAACGACGCTCATGGGAACGGAACGAACTTTCCTTAAAAATCCGCGTATTCGTGTTTCGTACATGACACTCCAGAGAGAATCCACTCGCGGTCGGAATAAATCCAGCGCATGAGATATATTTCGGTAATAATCGGCGTATACATAAATCATCCACGCTCAGACCGAGGCCGCCATTACGAAGGAAATTGTAGTCCCCACATCTTCTGTTGCGTTCTCCTTCCCCCATTCGTGTCGAAGTATTTTAGTACATTCATTCTTTTTTAATTGATTTAATTTTTAAACAATTTTAAAGAAATAAAAGAATTGAGAAGTAAAAGTAATAAAATAATAAAGATAAATATAATTAAAAGATAAAAATGCTTGGTTTAAAATAAATACATAGATGTCTGTATGAGAGAAAAAAGTTTTGATGAGAGATAAAAATCGAGAGGTTATAATATAATTTATTATTTATACGGAATCCAATAACTTAATGTTATATGTAACGTGTATAGAACATGCAGTAGCCATTAACTGACATTATCCCACCCGGATATCAGGAGCAACACAAATGGGCATAAGTTTTGATACACTTGTTGATTAAACTTGCATTTAAGCTGATTAACGCTCAACAGGGTTACAGCTTCGTGAGATATATCGAATAGACACACGTCACTATACCTATGCATATGTATTACGCTATACATATAATATAATATGTAAATTCGAAAGTAGAGTGTATATTTAATATCACACTGGATGAATACAATACGTTTCAGATTTCGACTATTTCTTTTAAATTTTGAAAAATTAATATAGTATATATTAATAAAAAAAATATTAATGTATATTCGTATAATTATACATATATTTAGTTTATATACAATTAAAACTATATTTATATTTATATTTTATGTACACGATTATAATTTTATGTATGTGGAATGGAAAGTTACTTTTTAAAAGTAACAAGTTATTTGTTACTGAGTAGAGAAAAAGTAATTAGTTACCGTTACTAGTTACCGATTTTTAAAAGTAACTCGTTTCTTTTCCGTTACGTTTTTAAAATTAATCTTTAAAAAATGTACTTTTGCAATACTTTTATTTGAATATTAATAAAAACAATATACAATAATGACAACTTTTTTTTTAGTTTTTTCTTAAAAACTTAATTCCATATTCTGAAACTTGTAAAATATGCAACTGAGATATTATATCTATCTAATATGTTTATCACGTATAGCAATGTAAAATAATTCCAATTGAATCGTATCTAATCGTGTATGCCAAGTAATGATAAAAGTAACTGTAAAATTCGGTAATGTTACCAAAAAAAATGTAATTACGTTATCGTAATAGTTATAAAAAAAAGTAATGTAGTTACTAATAAAGTTACTAGAAAAAAAGTAACTTGTAACTGTATAACTTTGTTACAAGTAACAAGTTGCTTCCATTCCTTGATTTTATGTATATAATTATTGATAATACATTTTATATTACAAAGAGGATATTTTATTTATTATGGTATACCTACATAAAATATAAAAAATAAAGGATGCTGTATTATAGAAATGCTGTAGCCGATAATGTACGGATACAAACTACTAATTTATTCAACGTGCAGGAAATTTCACACATTGATCGATATTTCGCGAATTTTACAGAACAAACAATTTTACTTGTGTGATGTTTGATTTCACAGTTACAATTCTCCATTAGGTATATCCTTTTTGCAGATTATTGTTGAAAGAAATCTCGTTACATGCTGATTAGATCGATGGCAGTACTTTTGTTTTCTACTTTAGTATACCTTCGATTTGTATACACTGATCGCATTTAATGGATGTTTATTCGGCTATATATTGTATTATTTCAAAAATATTCATGTAGCTCGCCTTCGCAATGTCGGATAGCTCGCCGCTTCATCAACTAAACAGACAACTTCTGACCACCGCCGCGCCACTGGTGTTTGGTCGGAAGTCCATAGCGGTTCGTCGCGATTCGTGAACTCTCAAACATAGTCCATTACCTTTATTATAGCAGAAATTGTATTCGCGCATGAATCTCATAGCTGTACTAAAGTCTCCCTGAGGAACAGCAGGGATTTTAGTTGGCTATAGCAAAGTTTCTCTACCCCCCTTTTGCCTTTAAGTACTGTTAAATTCCCTTGATATTAGTTTAATTAGTATTGGTTGTGAATTGTATGAGTTTTGGTTGTGTGTCTACATGAATTTTATTAATGGCAAAATTTGAATATTAGTATAGCTTTAGTATTTTGCGCGACATTGTACAATAAAGCTAAAGATAGCATTATTGTTGAAAGGGATCTCGCTATATACTGATTAGATCGGTGGCAGAGTGCTTTTGTTTTCATTCATTATCATTAAAGGCATATAAATCAAGAACTATTATAGAAATAAATATCAAATATTTTACCAGCTATTTGTTTATTGTTGACACTTTCTAATTGTTTAATAGAAAGTCAATTAACCAAAAAATTGCATCAAATATATCGTTTTATTTATTTTTATTGAAATTAATTATTTTCTATTCTATGCACACCAGACAAACAAGAAGTTAATATCCATGTTTGATCAGTTACAGCATAGCCATTTTTGTTACTTAATTCTTTATTTCCGATAATGTTTTATGTACACATAAAAAAAAGAGATACTTTTATTTATATACACGCATCTATTTTTTTTTTATATATACAAAATATATAAATTTTAAAAGATTTTAATGTTGATAAAGTACTATTACTTCTTATAAATATTTAAGAATAAAATATAATTGCAAACTTTTATTAGTATAATTATATAATTAATCATTTATACTTATTTCCATTATATGTATACATAAATTGATTGAAGTACAATTTTAACTAATGTTTTATCGAAAAGTGAAGCACAATTGAAAAATTAATAAGATCCTAACAGAATAGGAGCTATTAGAGAAAGTTAATATGATCCCATATTTAATTACTGCCACAGCCGATTGTCAACAAGTTCGAAATAAATTCTAATATCCCTATATATAGAGGGTACCTCGACCCCTTAAGTATGCCAACTATTTGTCGTGCCCGACGACATGATCGCCGCGCATAATCATTCCGGGGCGGCGCACAATGAGCGGACAAAACGCCGAAGAATCCCTCGCGCTCGAGTTATTTTTATTACGATCGATTCATTGCTTCGTCTCTCTTCCCTCTCGCTTCTTTTCTTCACTGCTTTTAGACCCCATCCATTTCTCTTACCGCTTTCTCTCTCATACGGTGGCAATACGGTCGGCATTCATCGCCGTATGTATGCAGGCGGTGGGCGTCGACGGTATGCACCGCCATTGCCCCGCACGAGCCGATCTTAAGGTAACCAGACTTACGTGCATTCCTGCTCGCACCTCCCGTACCCGTCTGTTCCCCCCTCCCCCCTCCCCCCCTTCATCCCCCCCTCGACGCATTTCAACGGCTGGAATTCCGCGCAATTTCCCCCGTTATAAACGTGCACACGCGGTGAGGATGCTCGCGGCGCCAACAACGAAATATTGACATTGCCGGCGCGGCGCGGATGCAGACGCATCGGCGGAAAATGCACTCGTTTGAACCCGTAGACACGAGGGAAAGGGCGCGGTGGTGAGGGGATGAGGGAAAAACTGGCGAGCGCAAAGAGAGAGAGAGACTGCGAGATATTTTCGTGCGATGCATTTTTACACGGAGTCACGCGTGCACGCGGCCGACATGCTTACGGACGCGGAAAACGCCGGCGCGGCGCGCCGCCGTGATATACATGCGCGTCTTCCCGAGCACGACTGCGGAAAAATGTGAGTAATCGCGACCGCAATGAATTCCGGCCAAGGGAAAAAAATGATTGGACGCAGCTCTCATTTACCACGTTTCCGTCCGCTAGGTTTCTAAAGCGTGTCACGTGATGCGAAAGATGCGGGTATATCCGGATATGCCGACCTAAACGCGCGCAACAAATAGGAACCGCAGATATGAAGCTTGCACCACGAATTACCGAAGCGTATTCTTGAACTGAGAGATCTCCCTTTTTGCGAAAAACTTCAAACGAAAAATATTTCCGGTATTATTTAACAGGGAAATTTAAAGCAACTCGAGAAATAAAATGATTTCCATGGTGCAACAATAATTAATGAAATTTTGTACATATATAATATACCTATTAATAAAAACTTTTTGTAATGCTTTCGTATTCGATTGTTGTGATAAACCGTATCACAGCATAACTTATGTGAATTTTAATGAAGAAGATAAAAAGCTCGTATCTCCAGAACAACTTTATTTACGAAGGCAAATGAAACTGCGGAAGAACGGTGTAATATAAATTTTATTTATCGCAAAAAATATTACGCAAGCAAAATGTACATCGGGAGTCTCTACATTCCGCACATTGTTTACCGAGGAAATTAAAATTTTCCAATAACGAACTGTTCCCCGTGTTACTCGCTTTGATTAATTCTCATAATGCAGAATATCAAGTGCATGAGATCAGTAAAACGAGAAAGTGAAGTGACCTGTTAGTACAATCGTCATTTCGAGAAAGATAACTGAAAACTCTTCGCGTCGAAGAGCTTTCGGAGAATCTTTCCATGGTATAGGCCCATTAAATGCCTGCGGGATTTGATTAATGTTCATTCATTGTCGAAAGCATTCAACGTCAACGTATTTGAATTCAACTCCGAAGTGTTCTATCGACTGTTCAACCATCAGGAAATTAATTCATTGTGATGTTTTTTTCGCTCTTTCTCTCCTTTCTCTCTCCCTTTTCTTGCTCTGCAACTATCTATCTGTCTTTTTTTTGCACTGCGTTGCGTGAATTTTTTCGATTATTCGTAAATACATATGTATACTATGTTGCGAGCAATTAACGAAATTCGTAGTATTAATTTCGATGGCTCAAGAGTAATTACGCGTGATTGGCCGATCGTTATTGAGCTTGTAATATGCTATATTTAATGCTTTTACAGAGTTCGATAGCAAACATGTTTTTCGTATCTAGAATTCTCTGTAATGAAAATTTTGCCCAGTATTCTCTCTGTATGAGAGCAATGCGTTTTAAAATATAAATTTTACCTCGAAAATCAAACACCATGTATTTACACGAAACACTTGTACAGAATGCGATTAATTTAATGCCCATTGAAATGAAAAAGGGTCATTTTACATTTCTAATATTCTTTTTTATACATGAATTTTGCTGCTGCAACGAGAATAATGAGTATAATAATTCTATTCATGAATGCAGGCTAAACATAAACATATATATACATGTATTATATACTATATACATATATGTTGAATGCTTTTAGATTCGTTTTTCAGTCTATTGATTTGAACAACAAGCTGTTGACTACGTTTATATTTTACCATGTGCAAACGTGTGCCATTTATTTATTAAATATGACGGACAGCTGTATTGAGAGAGAGAGAGAGAGAGAGAGAGAGAGAGAGAGAGAGAGAGAGAGAGAGAGAGAGAGAGAGAGAGGAGACAACATATTTTCATTTCGTGTACATTTGCTTTGTGTATGCAGAGCGTTAATTATCAATTTATTATTAAAATATTCATTAATGCAGTATAATATCAGAGATTACTTTGCTTCTTATAATTTGCGTTAAAAATAGAACGAACAACTTATAATATCAAAATTATTAATAATGAACACGAATCAAATTACTAATAAATGAAAACTCGTGATCCATCTCTGTTTCGTCCTAATTTGAGTAGAAAATGCAACGCTGTAATATAAACAATAGAAAAAGGAGAGAGACAGATCAGAGTGCCTATTTAAAAGCTCTTTAAATAATTTTTTCGAAGCTTCATCCTCGGGGATTCGATACGAAGCACGAGCGCGTGCAACAACGATCGTCAGCGGAATTCACTCGAGAGGCGTTAATCTTTTTTTTTTTTTAGCGGGGTATCCACCGTTTTAAGCCACCGAGTGTTCTAGCAGGCACGCTCTCCCAGTGGTTACGCTCGAATTTTTACGAGTATCGATTCTCACTCGTGCCGATACTTCTCCTTTTTGCGTTCCAGCGCGTCGAGCGTGGTCCCGCTCGCGCTGTTGATCGTTCTTTTTATACGGGATCGCTTAAACAGAGTCGGCCCTTTCATTACGAGGGGTCTGGTTTAACGAATCATTTTCTCCGCAGCTACTATTGTTTCTCGCAACGCAATTTTTATAGCCGGCCGCTTCCGCGCGTGAGATTCGCCTGCGTACTCTTCCATTAAAGAAATTTCCATATTAATGAAAGGCCAACGGAGACGAGAGACAGGCGCGAATATAGGAGAGAGAATGAGAAAGCGGCTCGTTGAGTCGATGAAAAATGCGTCACGCTGAGTGTTTCACGGAGTTCACGTCGCGCACTTTAGAGGAAGGCAGGTTGGGATAAATTTAAAAAATAATTTTCCCTCCGTCGTTTCCGAATTTGCAAATACCTCTCATTTTTTTAACATGAAATATATTTAATATAAAATTAATCTAACACAATGTATTTATTTAACTATTTTGATCAAAGCATTTTGATTTATAATAGAATCTTCGATGCAATAATTCTGTCTTATCTAATTTGATATTCCATATAAAATCACATATGAATATAATTAATTTTTTCGTTCCCCGCTTACTGCTGATTGTATTTTTCTCAAAGAGAAAACTTTTTGCTTTATGTTTGCGTCACCGAACTTATTATATGTATAAACAAATACTGCAAAACATTCTACTCTTTCCCATATGCAATATCATTGACTTTCGCTTTGTTGCTGTTTCTGTTTGCAGGCGAGAAGCACCATATGCTGCCCACCGGAGAGCTGCTCATCTTCTCAGTGACTCCCGCCGATGCTCACTCGACCTACCGTTGCCGCACTGTACACCACGTCACCGGTGACACCGTAGAAAGTTCCTCGTACGCCAGGCTCGTGGTTACCGGTAAGTCCTCGTAGGACTCCTCGTAAGTCCGTCAGCCTGGATCTCTTCGAGTGGAAGTCCGGAAATCCTCTCTCGATACTGAGCTCCGAGATTACCACGAAGTTGAGGAAAGGAAAATACGAAGTTAACGATAAGGATAAAAGGACTGAATAATAATGAGGCATTAATTATGCAATAATTAACACGCTGAATGGTTTAATAGTAGCAATTTGCTGGAATACTCGACAAGCGATTCTGATTAAAAAGAAGTTCCAGCATTGATCTCAATTTTTCTTATTTTCACAGTAATGCAACTCAACTATTAATTATCTTGAAATATAAAATTTTAAATTTATACAGTATAAAATTATTCTTTTATACAAAAAATGTAATATTTTATAATATCCTTTTCTACATATGAAATATTTAAATCGAATATCCCTCTCTCAAAAATATTAAAAGAATATGTAAATGCGCGTCTTTCGCGGAACTCATGGCATAAACGTTCTCTCGGCGATCTCTTACATCTCGCTAATCTCTTATGCCCGTTACGTTTCACGTGTTCAGGGCAAAATGTTCCAGCGGCATAATTGTGATCCACCCTGTACGTGAGCAGCCGTTCATCCGTAGCATTTCTCGGGGATGCCCAGACACGCGGAATATCCCCGCGTTTTGTGCATCTACTTAACTAAACACGTTTATACATGGCTCTCTCATGCTTGGTCTTCCGCACACAGCGAATAGTCGTGATGCATTGTTGCGCATTTCCCACACGCTGCCGACCTCTGATAGTTCAGCTTCCTCTTCGGCCTCCGGTCGCACGTGGCGCTTTCTTCATGAATAAATCATGAGTGTCCGAAATGCTAATGGTCGAAATGTTCGCCGACGATATTTCTACCGACCCGTTGAGCCAAATGCACCGACATCGCCGAAAATATGCTCGGTATTTGAAGGGACAACGGCAGTCTGCACCTGCTATGTCGCATGCAAACAGATTCGAGAAAATCCCCTAATTTCTCGGAATTTATTAGATTTCCTTTCACGGAAAAGTTGATTTTAATGCAAAAATCTCATTTTATTTGGAAATTTAGTTGTATCACACATATTTTCAACATCGCAACTTTTCAGTATTTAATTCACCTTTGCGCAATTTTTTGTTAACTGAAAAAATTACTTAGAGATTTTCTAGTCGCTATTTATGCCTTGTAATTAATTTTTGACTATAGCAACGAATTATTTAGACTCGAAACGAAAATTTTAAACAGTTGTAAAATCTGTGTTAATTGATGCTACAAAGTTCTAAATTGTACATTGAAAATCGAATTTTCTTTTATCGCTGTAAAACGGAGATTACTTAATTGCATTCTATATAGTTTAAACAGAACGCTTTAAGAATTTAGGTGTAGTTTTTATAGTTATTAAATACATATAACACGATAATTTTAATTTTGTTTTAGCAACTTTCTGATCAATTTATGATAGGAATGTCTCATCGCTTATCTTCTTTATTTAGTCAAAGTCATTGCGATATATTGTGTTCATAGAAAGTGTTCAGGATGGTAACACAAAAGATGTCTGATGATCTCGTCACGGGAATACGGTAATTTTGATCGATGGTACGGACGATCTCATCGTCACGAGAACTCAGTAGTTTCTCCGGTGTACTTCACCCAGTACCTTGTAGAGATGCTGACTGATAAGGCATAAAATAGGTCGAACGCGGATGAGAACTACGGAACAATGGGAGGCTAATGATAGAGTGCACCATCTTGTCTATTTGGTCGCACACGTTGAAGTGATAAGATGGCGAAGGAAGAGTCGGACGAGCATATTGTTCGCTTCCTATCGACATCACACGCTGTTAAATTAACGCTTTGTGCATTCGAGAAGTTGAGAGGTATCACGGACGCAAGTTACAGAGAACATTTCAGAGACGCACAAAGTGTCGCTACACTAATCCTCTTTTACTAAGCATACTTAAAAATGCTCCAATTATCTCATTGTGATTTTCTAAAATAATGTGTCGTTGTTTAAAAAATGAAATTGATAAGTTAATAATTAGAGGAGATAGGAAAATTGCAAATATGAAATTAATGTGAACGATATTATTGTAGGCTAATGTTATATTTGTCATACGATAAAGCATTTCAAACATATTGATTGGCTACAAGAAAGAGAAGTTATCGGAGCTCTCTATTCTATAGTCAATCTTTAAATTTAAAATCTTTGTTGTACAACAAATGTAATATTAGCCTTAGAGTAATGATAATCTCTCATTTCTTGCACCTAGTGATAGCCTAATATGTACTTAGTGTCAAACTATGTAGAATCATAAAACGCATATATTGTTTTAGGTAAATATCATTACATGCTTTCGATGATTTTGGAAAGAATGTGGAAATTGCCAATACCAAAATTATATAAAATCGATGAGATCATTTATTAATTATGAAAGTGCTTATTTAAAGAATATTAACTTTATACATTTAACTCTACAATAATTAACATTTACATATTATTAATATACTAAATATAAATTATAATAATTTTAAAAGTATATAAAACCGATTTGGCTGATTATTGCTTCGCATAACGGAGTAATTTCGAACAACAAGGGTTTTGTTTTTTTTTTTTAAATTATATTGATAATATGTGAATATTAATTATTGTATAATAGTTTAAAATATCGAATAACAGGAATATCGTTTTAATAAAGTATTTTATTAATTAATATAAATAATTATCGACTTCTTAGATGTTTGGAATTTCTTCGCTCTTTCCTCTCAGAAAGATATAGATATTTTATTACTGTCATATACAGAGCGTTAAAAAAAGAATTCAGCATGTATATGGTGATAATACATACCATACTGAATAAAAAAACCGTCAAAAATTCAACGATTTCTGAAATATAAATAATTTTGTATATTAGTATTATAATTGATTTATAATAAAACGTTGTGCTAATTTTACAAATCCTACTTTTGGATATTCATGAAGTTAGCTTGATATTCTGTTAATATAAAAGAAATAATGACAGTTCCAGTAGCACTTTTCATAATTTTACAGTTTCCTTATAAAAATAAAAAAGGATTCCTTATTTTTCATATAAAAAATGAAATTGAAAATTGCAGTCGGGACTTGTATAAATAATTGTAGATCTATTATATAAATGCTAAAATTTTTTTTGTAAACGTTCTGTAAGCATTGTTAATACAGAACAATTGAGCGATCAAGAACAGTACTTTTTATATCATTTATAGAAAATAAATTTTCTGTGGGCGCGTAAAAACTGCCGATAAGAAATTGATAACGGATTGGTACGACTGCGACGAAAGAGTCTTAGCGCCGCTTTGTCGAGTCAATGTCTTGTTTTCGCGGTTCAGCGTCCTCCCGCCTCTTTTTGTTATCACCTACATCGCCATTATCCACCTCCGTATTTTTCGCGATCTCTCGCCGTTCCTCCTTTCCTTCATTGCTTTTCGTGCCAGCGACACGTCGGAGTTATAACACTTCGCCGCATTTTAGTAGTGGAGCGCTGCAACCTTTTAGGCGAGGTAGTGGCATCCATTAAAAAAAAAAAAGATGGGTGCAACTATGCGAATTGCGGACCATTTAGAATTGAAATTTTTATTATAAGACCACGTGGAAAAGCATCGCCTAATATGCCGTTGATCATGCGATGTAATATCGATATTTCTTTTCAATTTTTAAGCTTACCTTGCTTTTAAGAGTTCGGCGTTTTTGTCGTGAAGGAAAATTAATCCACGAGGTCATTCGAGAATATTTACGAAACGATTGTTTGCTAAACGGATGGATGGAATTTAATATCCAGTCTTTGCTAACATCCGATACTTCATAATGCTTAACTTCCGTCGCGTGACTTTTTCGTAATTGAAGGCATAGAAATATTTATCTTTCTTGTTGAAGGAAAATTTTCTCACGCGAAAAATTTTGGAAGTATTATATATTATCTATTCACGACAATTTATTGAGAAAACTTAATTATTTAAAATCTATCTCATAGATTTTAGGAAGCTCTAAGAAGAGAATAAACAAATTTAATTTCTTCCATCTACTGATAAATTTTTTATATATATGATATATAGTAAGCATTAAAAGCAGAATTTTACTGTCAGTTTTATGTTAATTTTTAGTGAACAAGATAATTTGATACATAGCCAATCGAGAAGAATACGTAACATCTAATTTAACATCACGAAAAATCTCGTTCAAAAAAATACCATTTGGCACCCGGACATACATTAATTAAGATCGCTGGAATTTCTCCAACGCTCTCAGTTCGGCTTTCAGACCAAAAGCTTCCAAACCGAAAAAACCGTACCTAACTTTTTTCCGTGCTGAGATGCATCGCGAGGATTGCCAGACTTACGAAGAACACTAAAAGTTAAATTTACGCTGAATTCTCATTAAGTAGACGAGGCGTGCGATCTCGTAACTGAGAAAGCGTACCAGAAGGTATCTAACTATCGGCGATAATGTCAGTTCTCCGATCTCTACCGAAAGTTCGTCGGTGAGATAGAGCGAAAGTCATATCGAGATAGTCGACGGCTCCTTTATGACCGCGATTCGCATCGCAGTGGAACAAGTCGAGGACAGGTCGGGCGGCCTTGTTAAACCGAGCGTTAAATTAGTTCGACGGCCGAATAGTTCCCGGTGAGTTTAGCATCTTCACCGCCTTCGTCGGCGAGGTGATCTCGTTCTCTCGGGGATGTCTTTTTGCATCGATAGAGAGAGAAGGAGATCATAAGAAGAGAATAAGAGATAAAATGAGAGAGAGAGAGAGAGAGCACTTGGTACGCTGCGTGCCGCGATGCCGAATCGACGCTTTTACCTCCAACGGCTCCAACTCTGGTTGGGAGACACCAGCCAAAATCCCGTGTGCAATTCACATTGCGGTCCTGAACAGTCCGCCGTTGGGTACGCGAAACTTGCGCGATTCCCTTTTATTTACGACCCAGCTCCATACGGAATATTCGGAAAAATTTTGCAAGGCAAGTATAAGCGTCGTGAGCAGACGACGAACTTCTAGAGCATAAGTTTCACGTGATGAACAATGTCGAGACTTAAACTTATGGCGGAAAAACAGAAAAATTTATTAAGTTTTACTACAATAAAACATACGTGTTAGTGAAATAATATGTGTGTAATAAAAAATAGAAAAAAGAAAGATATATAATTATAAATCCCTTTTAAAGAGAAAGGGCACAAATTGTAATCATAAAGAAAACAGACACGTACACATATATTTAATTTTGTTAAAAATATTTTAATTGAGATACGTAAAACGATATGTAAAAATGGTGTAATGATAGAAACGAGATATATATATATATATATATATATATATATACATCTATAGATTTTATATACATAGTGGATTTTTCTAATAATACAATTTTGTTCATCACTTGGAGTCCGATACAGTTAGCTGTAAATTTTATTTCAACATTTACAACTTTACGATAAATTCTAGATAAATTATTGTTTTGACGGAAATCAAACATTCAATTAATCTCGGTTGAATGCACTCAACAATTACTATTAAAACTCGAAACTGGAATATCAATAATTTCAGTATGACTTTAAACTCATTATCACTAATTGTACAATAAACTATATAAACTTTTATTTGTGTAATTCTATACTCTTTTAATTATTTCAGTATTATACAACATATTTTAGCATGCAGTAAACTTTGAATCAGCCCTTAAACAATAAATTTAAATTTAATTGAATAATATTTAATCAAGTACATAAATGAATAATTATCTAATTCAGTTAAATTTAATTTGATCGAAATCTTCATCAAAATGTAGTTTAAAAACACTTAGTTTAAAAAATATTATTCGAAAAAACATATCACGGCATCTTGCAGCGTTAAAAGTAGACAATGTTGCGCATATCATTCTTTTGCAAACTTGTTTAACATTTAAATGACTGAAAAACATCTTTCTGAAGTTTTAATTAAATTTTTCTCCTTAAGTCTGCATATAATACGACCAAGTTAAGCGTTCAGAGAAATCTTCATTACATTTTACAGCAAGGACGTTTCTTGAACGCTCTGCACTTTTTTTTTTTTACAATTCGCCATCACGTTTTACAAACACAGCGTGGACGGGGTATCGCTTCGCTTTGGCGTTCGTCTGTCTGCTTGTCTGTTCGTACGCTATGCCAGTGCAAATTCCGCCGAGTCGCGACTTCCTAACTTCCGGCTAATTAAACTTTCGTTGCTCGATATTAAATTCTGCCGATGTTGCTCTTGAGACGCGATGAATCGAGAGCTTTGCATCACTCGCTTTCCTTCCTTCTTCTCTCGATTCTCCTTCTTCTTCCTACGTTTCTCTGGTTTCTCTCTAAGAAAACCTATTTGAAAATTTACCCTCGCTTTGCCCTCCTCCGCCCTCCATTTTCCCAAGTCACCCTCGAACTCGCGGAAATCCGCGGAACAACTTGGGGATGGGGTTTTATTGGTCCTCCGTGGCTTCCCGCCGGTCAATGGCGGTGGAGTCTGTGAAGAAGGATAAAGCGACGATGGTGAGAGGAAAGAAGAACGTACCAAGCGGAGGTCGCCTTATTGGCGGGGATGGTGGAAGAAACATGGCGAAAACGCTAAGTGCAATCCGCAGAGCCGCGCCGATGCAGCCTTGCTACGTGCAGCAACGTCGGCAAGAAACAATGCAGCCGTCACAGCACCGCACCCTCGAGCTACGCTAACCATCCACCCCTGGTATCTTTCAAAGATCTCTATGTTGGCATACTACTGAAGCAGTAGTTTCCAGCGATGCGGTTATAAGGAATCTCGCACGATATCCCGCCATCACAGCGTAATAAAGTTCTCTCATTAAACTGTGAGGAAATATCGAATTTCATTATATGAATATGAAATTTATACTTTTCATATATTATATTATGGCGTCTCTTCATCTATAATAGGTGAGTCAACAAGTAATCTCAATTTTTCCTTTAAAAAGTCCAATTTTTTTTTACTATTCTAGCTTTCAAAAATCTAGAAAAATTTGGAATTACTTTTTATAACATCTCTGTTATGTTGCTAAATAGTTATTTAGCTTAATACCTTTATTTAATAAAAATTACAAATTTGCGCCAAGAAATTTAAAACAAATTTTACTTAGGTCAAAGAAGATCCAGTGTGCCTACGAAGAATTATAAGGTTACTTATCGCGACTCATTTATTATATTTACAAAAAGTTTAATTGAATATTTAATTATATACGTACTTCGTAAATATATCAAGAAACGTGGGAAGGAGGGAGTTTTCCGTCGCGTGGAACGATTTGTTCAGAATTAAGGAGAAATATCAACGTTACATCTGGTATTTGCTGCCTGTCGCTCATTTAAGCGCATTGGCGAGATCGCGAAGGATTTGGCGGCGAAATAGAGAGAAAGAAAGGAAGAAGGAAGGAGGGGGGGAGAGAGAGAGAGAGAGAGCGCGAACTCTTGTGCGCTTATACGTGTTCTGCCTTTTCTTCTTGTATTTACCTTCGCGTATTACATACGCGCGTGCGACGATGTCGTCGTAAAGCCAGCATAATTCAATGCAAACAGCGAGAGGCAGAAACGCTCGAAAATACAACGCCGCGCGCGACGCTGAAGAGCGAAAGTATACGCGCGAGCAAACTCCATAAACGGCGACAATTATTTTCGCAAACAACACAAGGCGCAGACTTGCGCGCGAATGGAAATAAAGGATGTAATTCTGGAAACGCTTGTTATATTTGTTGCGTACTCTGCTTACACATATATATATAAGGGAGGATTGGCATTTCTTACGTCTCTATTTAACCATGATTTATTTAAACTTGCTTCATTTTCTTTACTTTTGATCGCGAACGTTGAGGCATACGCTGTTGAAAAATTTCTGCCGAATATAACACATTTCACACGTTCCAAACGGTCCACCTAATGTTTTGTGTTCATTTAACATAAAATGAATATGTTAGAAAACAATACGGGTATTGTGTAAAAAAAAGAATGCTGACACAATTTGTAAACAACTGTGAAAATATATTTCTTTTGGTTACAATTAACCAAATTTTGGACAATTAACATTTATATGTTAAATTACATTAACACGTATTTCTATCATTTATCTTAAAATTAACATTTTAACACAAATTATTTTTACGTCATTTATTTATACCTACTTATAAATTTTATGTTACTTTAATACTAGAAAACATTGAATATTAATGTAACGCAAAATTTTTAAATAACGTAATCACATTACGTTAAATTAACATTCGAATGTAGTAAAAAATTCAACGCAAATGGTTAACAAAACACGAGTGGATCATTTCCAACACAAATACACAATGTTTTTATCGGGTAACTAATTATTATTTTATGATACACTAGTGACTCGTTTACAACTCGCTTCTGACTTTTGATATAACAGCTTATGGTAGAAAGCCCATAACGATCGACGGGATGAACTCTCTCCTAGAATAATCGCAGATGAAGTATTCAGCGAAATAACTTTCGAGCGCACGTTAAATTATATCGCTTTTTTTTAACGTAATGCTCCGTCGTATCGTGTGCCGTACAATGGCGCCGCGGGGCCGAAGTCATAATTAAGTTTCTCTTTTTGTGTCAGGGCAAGTTACTCGTTCCTGCTCTCTTTTGTACAATATATTGTACGTCTAGGAATGAATTATCGGACCAAAAGACCGGGCGCAATTTAATGCAAAGACAGCGCTATCACGTTATCCCGCGGCCACAATTGCGGCGTAAAGATAATAATTTAATCGAGTAAGTAACGAGTGATATTTCGCTCGCGAACCAGCGCGATTAAAATTAATCGGTTGCTTTTACATGGAAAATTCATCAAGTTCTCGCTGGAAAGGAATCCGAAACACTCTCGTCGATAAATTATTACTCTAACGTCGACTTTGGTAAAATAATTTACGTGTGACGTAATGCGCGTAATGTACGCTTTGTCGATGTTCGACCGTGCAAATTTTGTGCGAAGTGACATTTTTCGCGGCTATAAATTGTTAATGGAATGGTGATTTTCCCAGCACATATGCATTAAATAATCAAGTACAGTGGAACGACGAAAAAAAAATTATCAGTCCAACAATTTCGAATATTCGACACTCCTTAAATATTATTCTTATCTCAAACTTTCGAAATTTTAATTATCCGATTTTATGAAATTCATAAAAAAAATTACTCTTTGAACAGTTTAGTATACCATAGTAATTCAAAATTAAGATCACAGCGGGAACCTTAATTGGAAACTTAATAAACGATTAAAAGTTCAGGTTTAGTTCATAAAGAGAAGATAATAGAGCAAGGCGCAGTCTTTCCGTAGATAACCGAATTTTGCAGAATACTTTGGTTCGGTGGTTGAAAATGACTTCGGTCGCAGTCTCGGTTATTGCGAGTGACTCTTATTTCAAGATATAAATCGCTATTATTATCTCGAGCAATATCGCGATGGCAACGCGCATACGTGCACCTCCGGGCGCAAATTGCACGCGACGGATATCACGACATGACCTGAATTCCGAAGCAATCACTGGATGATATTAAATTATATATGCGTACCATGGACTGCGGAGGGACCGGGACTTTGCTGGCGTAATATGGTTACCGATAATGCATGCGCGATTAATTCCACGAGTGTTCCTTATCTACATAAACGTTTGAACTTACCTTTAAGCCAAGATTACTTTAAAGATCTGAAACGTAGTCTGATGTTTCTTGGTGCTTTCGAAATTTGCAAGCCTGAGGCTATTTTGTATTAAGTTAACTTGATTCTCTATATTTTGTTTTGTTTCCATCGCCATGTTAGAGATTTACAGAAAATTCTCCGTGTTCCCTACCCCGAGATTAATTGTTAAAATCGCCTCGAATCAGTTTACAATTTAATCAATCTCGTACGATTTCTACCGTCAAGATGAGATGGGGAAATCATGATGGCAAAGGGAAACCATTGTTTAGTCATGAAATGAAATTGGCGAAGGAAAACGCGCAAAACGGTCGCAGCAGAAAAGACGCCACGATGCGGCAAGTACGTTCCATAATGCGCGATAAGAAACCTCGCACGGTTAATTAGAGCCAACTTTATTACGGCGCGGTCGTTTGTTCGGAGCAAATACACGAGCGCGAATTGGAGGGAGGAGGACTACCGACGCCATTTGAATTTCGCTTTGACGACGATACACACGCGCTGGGTGTATATTTAATAGAGTCTTAATTGGAGTCACCGGCTCGAGAGCTTTAATTGGACATCGCGTGCGTCGAGAGAGAGAGAGAGAGAGAGAGATGGGGGGGGGGGGGAGGGAGGGAGAGAGAGAGAGCGCATAGGTATACTAACAGTTCTGTGGTTTTTGCGTGCTCTCTCTCTCTCTCTCTCTTTCTCTCTCCTCTCGTTTTCTCTCTCCGTTTCCCTCTTTGTATCTCTCTTTCATCCCGCTCTTTCATCTACTGATCGAAAAGCAGATTGCACCTCAAAACTTGGTTCTGCGTTACATAATTAAACGACAACTCAATAATTTTCAAAGGTTTATTTTATTGTGATACCATGGCCCTCTAATCCATGAAATAGTGCTAAAGTGATTCCAGATCTATCTGGTTTATGAATTTACTTTCTGATTTAATTTTTGCGTTATACGTTTTATTGTTTTAAAACACAGGATTGTGGTTTATCTTTAAAATTATTGGAAAAATTTGCATAAAATGCTTTATTTCTTCAATAGATAATTAAAAAAAGGAATAACATTTATTTTGCTCTAGTTAATTATATTATATATTCAAGAGAGCATTATCAGGTATCATCGTCACTTTTCGATTTGAAAAATTTTTGATTTTAATTCTTAATTAAATTTCTATATAAACAGCTTCTCTATTCATGAGTTTTTATTTTAATTACGAAAGTATGCATCACATATTTTAAAAAATTAATATACAATTATATTTTATAATATATAGATTAGTCTTAATGTTTCCATTTGATCGTTAAATTAAAATCATTCACAGATAAACGCCAAGTGACTTTGTATTGTATCGTCAAAATTATGCTTGACTCGACGCTATCTCTCTTCAACATTTACATGTCGTGAATGTATGATAGAGCGTGTCATTAATCGACATCTGTTGATGAACTTCGGTAATGGAGAGTTTGGGATAAAATTTGCTTTTAAAATTGCCGAATCATGTCGCAGTGGCATTCTTCTTTTTGACCTACTACCTACGTTAACGAGAATGCTGACGTACGTTGAAGTGTAAGGCACGCATTGCACCATATAGTAAAAAGTTTTCGACATGTTGACGCATGGCATCAGTCGACGCGGTGTTTTGCTGTCACGCCGAGAATTTGCGCATTAATAATTATTTTTAGCGATCGAAAAATTCGTCCTCAAAGAAAAAAATATGAGTGAAAAATGCGAAATTTGTTAATTACAAAAATTATGCTTTTTATTTGTCTCACTTTAAAAGTATTTGCATATTATAATGGTGTACTGTATAAGATTTATCCGCGCGCTATAAAGAATATATATATATATATATATATATACATAATAAAGTAAAGAAAATACTCTCCGCATTTTCGCTCTCGGCATTTTCGAGGATTTGTCAGTGAACTTTCATCGCCGGACGCGTGTAGCAAAATGCAGTTGTGACACTTGCAACAGCGCGCCTCGAGGCTATATTTTTTTGTTTGCACAAGCGACAACGACGACGACGATGCCGGCGACACCGACGACGACGTTGACGTCGAGGGGCGTAAGTCGGGATGTAAATGGCGTAAAAACTTTTCGACGTGCATATGCACGAGACGACCGTGCACCGAACGAGGATATGAACAAGGGTGTGGTGGCGGTGGCGTTGTGCAGGAATATGGCAACTGAAATTGCACAGTGCTATAGAGAGAATAGGAGGCAGGAAAGAGACAGAGAGAGAGAGAGAGAGAGAGAGAGAGGGAGAGAAAGCACAACGTGAGAGAGAAGGGGACGTTGGATTGGAGAGGGTATGTGCACTAAAGAGGGTGAGAGGGAGCGACAGAGAGAAAGAGAGACAGGAGATGCAAGATCGAGGGAGACGCTGTAGCAGAAGCGAGAACGAGATGGAGGTACTGCGACGATCAATACGCCATCAGCTTAAATTACAATAATAACGCCGGCCAGACAAAGAGCTATTATAAAATAGTACGGCTGTAAGAGGCCGCGGCGTCTCGCGCTGTCCGAAACTGGCCCAGAGACAACCACCCTTGTCTCGGAGAAGGAAAGGAGAGAGGGAGGGAAACACTTAATCGTTGTTAAAAGGAGGAAAAATAAAACGCTCGTTATTCGACGAACTGTGCTACTTACCGACCCTCTTCGTGTTCTCAGGATGTCGAGAAATTGGACGCTCTTTTCGTCATCATTGCCGCTCTTACTCTCTGGAACGACGGTAAATTTAACCCCCTCGCGGCCGGACAGAATTGCCTCCGACGTTTTCATCGACGTGACGGAGCTCGGTTTATTGATTCTATTAGCCGCGATAAAACTCCGCGCCCTGAAATTTACACGCGGATTTCACTGAATGCGACGCGCGCATGCTGTTACTACGCGAAATGGTAGAGAATTTACATTCATTCCCGAAATGTCTCTCTTGCTCTGCATTTTCGAGGGAGTGCGCTGGATTTCGGAACATCGCCTTTGTCTATTAAACCGCTTTCACAATCATCGTGAATGACATAACCAAAGAGAGAGAAGTGAACGATATTTTTGACGTGATGGTATTAATTTTATAACTTCTTATCGGTACTAAAATTACAAACGATTTTTAGCCAAAATAAACTTTTCAAAATTTTTTCGCGATCTAAATAAATGCTTAACACGAATATCTGACTGAAAGACACCATTAAAACTGTCTAAAGCATAAAAATATATCGTATTGAAACGATAAAATTAATTGTGGCGAAAAGAATATCAAATTTACAATACTTTTAGCGTAGTTTTGCTTCGGAAAAAATGCAAGACAATGTTTCGTGATTTTTACGTTATGTACATTAAAAAGTTAACGTGAGATCTCTGTCTACTCAGCCAACTCCGCGGAGATTTCTTTCTTAACGACTTCCCAGGGAGGAAAACGTACCTATATCGTAAAATATCCTATGGAGAGAGAATCGTCTGGACCGAAAGAGAAATGTTTTCAGAACCTTTTTCTAATCCCGTTCTCTCCTAAGATATAGAACGTGGTAAACACAATAAGCGAGCATGTTTGTTGACTAATAATTTATTAATGCTTAGATACAATAATGCATGAGCCTACAATAATTTGCATATGTTGAATTTTGTTAGGTAAATACACGCGCCCCGGTTAACATACATTAATAATGCACACGACCGGTAATCGGATATTTCTGAAATTTTGCTGTATTATTAATGTGATATCGCATACATACGTCTGAATTGGTTTATCACGCGTGCGTATGTCATCCATTTAAATATATTTGAATATCACAAAAAAGCGTGCTCTCCACTTTACGTTACGAAAGCTTCGCAATCACGAGCAGGTGCACGATTGATATTTTCATAATTCAACGTTATTATACCGTGAACATAAAAATCGTCAATTCGAATTAATTTACAAATTCGTAAATTACGATTTTCAGCATGATATTGCACAATCTCACACTGTTGTAATATTCTCACTATTATAATAGACAACAATGGTAAGTCCTAATTACACAGAAAATTAGTTTTGAGCACTGCTGAAGCTCGTCGGTTTTGCTTATCATCGTAATTTAGCATGTTATTACAGAGTATAAGAGAATTAAATTGAAAGCATACATATCATAAGTTGAAGGCGGGAAAAATATAATATATTTAGTGTACTTATATGATAATTTGAGGCAAGTGAGAAATTCGAATTGATAGGCTAAGGCATACAAAAAAAAAAGCAGTAAGATGTAAACAGTAAGCAAATTAACATTTTGGACTTGCTGTTTATGTTGCTGTCTTATATCCTTTACTGTGATTGATCAATTTGCTTACTACTTACGTCTACAGCTTCAAAAACAATAAAAAGCACAGATAAGGAAGAAAGAACGGGGGATAAGGGATTTCACCTATCAGAAACCGTGTATAATAGAATTAATGTACGATTTCTTATAGATTGAAATCTATTATTTTCTATTTTTTTTTGTTGCCTAAAGTTTTTCTGTGTGTTATGAGCTTAGCGAATTATGAAAATAAAATTGTTCTAACTCTGACTTCTTTTCTTCTATTCCAGAACATCGCAACTCATCGCCGCCGCGATTCAACGAGCGGGTGAATCCCGGACCAATCCGCACCGGTGAGACGATTGTATTATCGTGCATCTCGCAGGGTAATCCGCCACCGACGTACCTCTGGTTCCGCGAGTCCGTGTCGGGCACGACGATGGTCTTCAACTCGGAGAGGATACACGCGCGTGCCGGTGTTCTGGTGCTGCAGCCGGCCCGGGTCGAGGATGCCGGTAGATATGTCTGCCATGCGAACAATACCGCTGGTTCCGAGCGAGTTGAGCTGGAAGTCACCATTATAAGCAGTCTCTCTATCCATCTGGCGCCTCAACAGGTTCATTATTCGATCTCTTCTATCTCTTTTTCTTTCATATGGAACGACGGAGCCTTTATGCAGACGATTCAATTCACATACCCATTCGTGTATCTTATCGTCTTTTCCCCATTCTTTTTTCTTTTCCCATTTCTACCGATGAAATCGGTACCGAAATTCTACCGATGAATAGAAATAGCGATCGCTTGATGCAGCTTTTATCTAAATGTAATGACTTAATCACGTGATAGGCAATTATTATAATTAATAAGGTTAATAAAGCAATTTAAGTTCTAAACATTCTAGTTAGAACTCTTAATAGAAAAAGCGTACGATTTCATGATTCATTGCTTTGAATATATGGAATATTTAATTTATACACAAATTATACAATTTCCTTATTTAAAAAATTTATTGAATATTTTTCTTACATATATATATCTCTTCTAATCTTTTATACTGTATATACGTGAATATTGTACGAAATACTAAATAATTTGATTTATTTTATTAATATTTTTATATTTGATTATTTAATCCTATAATGCCTGTTTCCATCAATGCAGATTAACTTTAATCTCGGTTTAGCTTACTATGAATCTTTTTCTAATTTTTAGAATTAGAAAAAGATGAAGAGCAAATTGAACCAAGATTAAAATTAATCTGCATTGGTGGGAAAATGGGCATAAATAATTAATTTTCTTTCCATTCAATCATACAATTATACAGGGTGTAACTAAAAAAACATATATGGAGCATACCATGAGATACAGGACAAGAATCCAAGTAGAAAAGTCCTGAGTCATTTTTTGATCTGAGCTTTCAGTTCGTTGTTATACGATGTTAAAGTTAGCGAATTCGCGCCCGAGTATAGAAGGAAAACAGAGACGTAGCAAGGCGGAGTGGAGCCGAATTCGCGGCGAGAGGAGAATGACGGTAAGCAGCGAAGCAGTTGTAATTATTAATCTCTCTCTCCTCTCCCTCTCTCTATCTCTCTCTTCTCTCTCCCCTTTCGTCTCTCTACACTTTGTTTAAAGAAATGTTAAAGATCAGAAAATGCAGAGCTAAAATTAATGATTTGGTGTTTTCATAATAAATTATTGATTTAAGGTGTGAACTAATCGATTATTTATTTTAATAAGATTAAAATTATAATAAGTGTTTAAAGTGACCCCCTTCTACTTCGATGCTATTTATGCTCTTTCCTGCACGGTTCGCGTAGCTCTTTGAATTTTATCTCTGAAGAAGGCTCAAAAATGAGCCAAAACATGTAAGCTTAATTGTTTGTAATAAATAGATTTGCCTGATATATATCGGCGTTGCATGAAGTTATCTGAGCTTGACTCCTTTTCTTTCCAAGTTAGTCTTTGAATTTTATCATTGTCGATTCTCTCGATAGTGCGTATAGTACTAATTCTGTCATCTCTTCAGCTGTCTCGATATTTGCATGCATAAATATTTTTTCTTTGATTGCTCCTAAAGGAAAAATGGATGTAGACCGGAGATCGAGCAGGTCACGGAGTTACTGAATCTTTCTCGAATCATTTAGGAAAAGTTTCATTGAAATAACGGCAGACTAATATATCTTTAAATAAGATTTATTGAAGTTGATATTAAAAGTAGTTTAATTCATAATAATATAGTACTCCACACTATCGAGAGAATCGACAATAATAAAATTCAAAGAGCTATTTGAAACGTGCAGAAAAGAGCACGAACATATATCGAAATAGGAGGGGATCACATTAAACATTTAGGGGATTAAACATTTATAATTTTAATGAAATAAATAACCAATTAGTTCACCCTAAATCGATAATTTATTACGAAAACACTAAATTATTTATTTCAGCTCTGTATTTTCTGACACAATCTTCTTTAACATTTCTTTAAACAAAGTGTAAGGAGAGGGAGTGGGAGAGAGGAGGGAGAGAAAGAGAGAAAGAAAGAGAGAGAGAGAGAGAGAGAGAGAGAGAGAAAGAGAGAGAGAGAAAGAAATTAATAATTACAACAGCCGTCGTTCTCCTCCCGCAGCGAATTCGTCAGCTCCACTCTCCGCCTTGCTAAGTCCCTGTTTTCCTTCTATACTCGGGCGCTAATTCGCTAACATTTAACATCATATAACAACGAATTGAAAGTTCAGATCAAAAATGACTCAGGACTTTTCTACTTGGATTCTAGTTTTATATCTCATGGTATACTTTTTAAATATATGTTTTTTTAATTACACCCTGTATAATAGTATTAAAAACATAATATATATATATTTCTTTGAAACAGGACAATTGTCAACATTCTTTTTATTTGAAATATTTTTTTTGAAACAATAATAACATTAATAGGAAAATTCATATCTTAAGCTTTAGCTTTATTGTATTATAAAATATTGAAAATATCGCGTAAAACTGAAAAATTGCAAAACATCGAGCAAGCTTGAAACGAAATTTGCGCAAAATGTAAATTGACAGAAAGAGCCACAGTAAAGCGAGGAAAAAGTTTTGGCACGACTTTTATAATGCCTCGGGAAACACAAAGATTGGCTGATTTAGCAGCGAAAATATTGCTTGGTTTGCTTTCATAGGAACGGCAGAGTTTCTAATGTGCGCAGATTTCACTCTGTTTCACTCTATACATAATTACGCAACAAAATACAAAGTGTAGTTTATATTAACAGGCATGCAAATTAATTCTAATCTCTTTCGAGGCGTGAAATGGTACGCAAACATTTGCAACGGAGCGACGTTTGAGCTTTGCTTTTCCAAATAATGTTCGAATCTAAGTTTCGATTGTTATAACGCGCACCCCTTTGTTCAGCGTAATCGCCATAGAATATAGCCAGCTATTTCGATTTGAGCAAAGTTAAACTCAAGTTCATCCCGTTACTCCGAACGAGATAGTGAACTTTGGACAATCTCCGGATAATTGGGTCGAACATCAACGTTACATCACAGTTCCTCCATCCATCTTGAGCCAGTGTCGGTTTACATGCATTTCCTCTCTCCTAACTTTCACAAACAAATGTAATTTTTCTTTTCCTTTCTTTTTTCTTCTCTTTGTACTATAATACATTACGCGGTTGCGTTTTCGCTGTATCAAACAAAGATTGCTTCATGTCATCGTAACACCCATCAAACATTTATGAGATCTGGTTTTGCAATAACTATTTATCACATCTTGTGACTGTTGCAATAATCTGAAATGGACTTCTATTCTGGAATGAATCATACTAGACTGCGAAGTGGATAAGAGCGAACGGAATTATCGTCATACATTTTCGAAGCTCATGAATAAAATCCATTTCATCCAGCTGAAGCCTTAAACCCAGCGAAGTAATTTCATCGATCTCTTTAGAATCGATGCAAAATCCGCTATCTCTTCCATTTAAGATCTCTTCGTCGGGAGGTAAATAAATGACAATCATTATTCCGACTGTCATCGCACGTGACAGTCTAACGCTTGGCTTCCCATTGAGCGGATTAAGAATCTCGAAGCGACGACGTTTCTCGACGATATCGACGATAATCTTTTTCGTTCACGTAATGCTTGGCCCCCCCCGTCCGTTTTCTCGACTTTTCCGAACTAGCAACTTCTCTTGAATCGCTTCGTCACAAATGACTCGGGCGTTTCTATTGTCCGCTCTTTTCCCTCCTCGGCCTTCGATCCAAACGACAATTGTCGCAGTTTCCCCGAGAGGCGCGAGAGATACAGACAGAATTTGCATTTTACTTATCGCCATTCGGCGAGATTTCGCGAAATTTACCTTTTCTCGAGATCTCTACGTTCCACCGCGACGTCGACGACGGCATTTACGGACGAAATCGGTATTTAAAAAATGTTGCAAGACCATTGAATTGCATTATATAAGTACTTACCCTGCCAGTTACGCTGCGTTTCCTGACTGAGAGAAAGACTTCAAAATCTGATCGAGCAGTCATTTAACAGAACGCGCGTATGTCACTTTTCCGAAAATCGTTTTTAGAATTATCGGTATTCAACGATAATTGCATTTTTTATCATAATTTTAATAAAAGAGAATATCATCTTAAAATCATTTTGTTAAGAATATCTTTTTAAAATAGATCATTCAAAGAATAATGATTGTTCAGAAATATTATTGGATTTCTCATTTCTTATTACTTTGATTCTTATTATAAATGAATAAATTGCACACAATGTTTGCAAAATCTTTTCTAAATAATTTTTGATACAATATTTTGTCAACGGCTTTTATTCATTTTTATGTCATAAATTTGTATACATATAATGATAAGAGCATATATACGTTTAACATAATTGCCTGTAAAATATAAAACGCATAAGACTGGGTTTTTAGCATTACGATATGTCGATTTTCATTGAATTAAAATATTTTTAAAATACGGCACGCGCGCGCGTCATTTATGAAAGAACTCCGTGCGTACTTTTTGCATGTTTTGTAATTTGACAGGTGCATTAATATATTATAAAAAAAAAACAGATGTAAAAACATGTGGTACGCGCGCTTTGAAACATGATATGTTGCCATCGAGGGGTACCGCACCGTCCGAGAGAGATTTTGCTTCTACATCGTTACGGATCAATATAATCGCTAATATCTTTGCGCAGAAAAATTATAGTGAGATGATCTTGATGTATAGTTAGAAAGTTAATCTTCCAGCGTTTCAAACGAGTGTAACACCACTTATCTTGAATGATGAGATAATATCAACTAATTACGAAAATAAAATTGATTTTGCCTCGATACTTCCTCAAACATTTAGATTGAAAATTAGTAGATATAATTGCCTACATCTCCATATAGAGAGAACTCGCAATAAGATAATCTTGATCTTATTTGAAAACCGAAACTCTGACGCTTTCAGTGAATATAAAATCGCTTATCTTCACTAACTAGTTTGCGAGATATTATCGATGATAAAGAAATTAAAATCTATTTTGCTACAATTTTTTTCGTTCAAATTTTTGGAAGAAGATTTAAATTATGCGATTTCAATATCTATATTTATAACCCTATTTATAACCTATAATTTAAAATTTAACATGTTATTTTTACTCGCATCATTTTCGCAAGAGTATTTGAGTTGTTTGCAAATTCATAGACTACACAAGATCACGATTCGTTGCTTCGTGATTTTATTAAACTGTCAAGACGCTTCTATAAATCTTCCTTTTTCTCTGTATCTCTGTTTTGCTTCCTCTTTCTTCCCTTAGCTCAGATGAGGACAAATTTCCTTCGAAGTAACTTCAACTAAATTCAAGGCCGACTCCGATAGCGCAAGTGAGACTAATTTTCAGCGTCGTAGATAATCGAGGATCGCGCACCGTAACCGTAAACAACAGTGAAGGCAAGAAGTCTAGAAGCGCGATTGCTTGGCTCGGTGATACTGCATATAAAACATGATGTTTTATCCGTGAACACGATGAATTCTGAAGTTGTCCTGACCACTTATTCTCCGGGTCGAATTATCGTTTGCTCGGAGGTCATCAGATTTTGTTCCGCAATTGACCTATTCTCTTTCCTGAAAGTTCCTTACAATATGTCAACTTTCATAAACGAAACTTCCGTTACTATTCAAACCAAATTTAACTCATGATTTGCTAAAATTTTTTCACTCTTTTGTGTACTGGTTTAATTTTTTAACTGTTATTACCTTTTTACTCTTATTAATCCGTTTTTTCTTCCATATTTTTCTTTTTTATTGTCTATATCACATTTTTATATATTTATATTGATATATATTGTACAATATATTTACGAAAACAAATCATATCATGTCTAATATGTTTTGTGAAACTATAATCGAGACCGATAGCTTCGTATATTCTCACTTTATCTTGATCTATGGCGCGTTCTACATCATAAAAAATTACTATTCTCTGATGAAATAGTGTATACTCGAACGATCGTGTAATAGTATACCCTATACGATCTCTATGAAGCTCGCGCATCATGGATGGGTTATCAATGACCGAAGTGGTTGCGACCGATAACACACAGACCGAGATATCGAAGCGCCCGCGTGGAAACTGGTGTGTAATAAATGCTCCACACGCGCACAAACTATTTCACTGTCAATTACCAGCTGATGGATCACAACCCTGTCTCGATTCACTGAGACGAATCGGTGTATTACATACCTACCTATCCTATCCTGAAAAGTCGACTACATTCCGGGTCGATCGACGCCTGGAAACGCGAGGAATGAGAGAGAGAGAGAGAGAGAGAGAGAGAGAGAGAGAGAGAGAGAGAGAGAGAGAAAGGGTGGAAAATGTCAGTAAAGTGTCGCTGTTCAACAGAAAACGCGAGAAAGTGGTATTCTTCCATCTGGAGCGGACAGCTTGGACATACATACGTATCTACATATATATATATATATATATGTATGTATTATATATAAAAGAACGAATACGCGTGCGCGTAAATGGTCCACAAGGGCTGAGTGCCATCGTGGGAGAGCGACAGAAACATCAGAGAGAATTGGGCACGGGGTTGGAAACGGTGAAATACCATTCACATTCGTCGGAAGCCTTCCGTATAACTTTCGCGATCATCAACGGAAGAATGCTTGTACCAGACAGTTTCACTCCCATACAAGATGTCCCATTTGCGTAAACATTTGTTGATTAATATTTTGAGTCGATCTTTCTTTAACACAAATTTGATTGGCCATGTTGGGACGATTAAATCATCTCTGTATGTATTAAAAATGCTTGAGACTGAAATTTTATTTTAAAGTTCCTCAAAATTAAATAAAAGTTCATTTTAATTCAGAAATATTCTTGGGGAACGTCATTGTATTTTAATCATCTATATTTTGTAAATAATTAATAGATTTGATTTTAATTGAAAGAAATAAATTGGTCCCAAAATTCGCAGATATGTGAAAGTAGGATGCAAAAAATCTAGAACACTCCGTATATATGTCAGGCTGTCTTCCTTCTCCGCAATTTCGTTCCATTAACGAGTCAAACTCCCTTCATGCTTTATTGGCGGAAATCGCAGTTTTTTGTAGCACAGCTTTCGATGGTACGACAGAGTTAATAATCACAAGCTTTTCGTTTTAGATCTCTGAACGTTGCCAAATTATTTCTGACGTTCGTTATTTTGGGAAAACGTTTAATCGAACACATGAATCTGAAACTTATGTGTTCCATTGGATCAGATAAGTTTTAAGGATGTATGTGTCACAACTCAAAGCATTATCAAAATAGAAAAATTATGAAGATTGCTCTATTATTGTAAGTATATCTGAATATCTGCAATGTGAAATTTCAATACAACTTTCTGATTTATTTGAAAGTTATTTAATTTTTTGTTTGTTTTGATTTTTAAATGAAATTGCATTTTGTAATACTGATTTACAAATTTGATGAGTAGTATTACAAATTAAATCAAATTTTATATACATATATACATATATATATATATACACACAATATATATTATATAACTCTAATAAATATTCGTACCAAAATTCATTTGGATTCATTATTCATTTATTTATTTAAACGCAATTATTTACTTAAAACTGCAGCAAAATATAATAACCACGCTTTACAAGCTCATACCTTAATAGCCACATAATTTGTTGTTTTGTTTTTGCAGTTGGTTTTAGGACGTATTTATGATAAAATTTTTATCTGATATTAAACGATATTGGCTGAGAGATGCTTTTAGCTGTGAAACCAAAACATCTTTAATGTGATTTCCGACGTTTAATTTACGAAACGTTAAACAAAGATATTCGAGAATTTTAATAACTTTACTTCAGAACTTCGTATATTCAAAGCAAGTATAAAAGTACTTTTACGGCTACTCTGCAGGAACATTGATAAAGACTTGATTATTCATATTCTTTCAACAAAATAAACTTTAAAACGTACGTGTGTGAATCGTCAATTAAATGTTTTTATCTTATAATTTAATAGACTACATTACTTTTTTCATCTCTTTATTATCTTTGGGAGCTTGCAGGAATGAAACAAATTTAATACACCCTCATCTTGTTTAACAGCAACCCTCTTATTCGTCCCGCGTTTTCTCCTCTGAAAAAAAGAACATGTAATAACCACGCGACGCGCGTTTCAAAGAAAATTTTATGTACGTCGGGCGTGTATGCGTTTATTGTTACCCTGAAACAAGGCATCTCCGCGTGTTGTAAATATACTACGCGCAGACCATAAAGAGAGAGACAAACCACAAAGAAAGTTGGCGTGAAGAGCTAGGGGGAAGTAAGAAGGGGACGTTACCTCGTCTTAGTTCGTTTTATGAATCTCCCTTCGAGCATCTTTAAAGGAACTATCCGCTATCGTGATCACAGTTTTATCTTTTTTTCCTGAGTTCCCTTCGCGCGCTTTTCCGAGGGTGATAACCGTGTCAAAGGATATTTAAAAGTCGTAGCGACAATTCGAAAGAAAGTTTTCCCTTAGAGTCGCCGAAGAAAAGGGACCACCGACTAAAGCGCGTTCTTTTTGATAATATTTAATGGTCGCGATCAAATCGTCGACCAAGATCCATGTCTCGAGAGACCCCACATTGCCGATGGAGGGTTCTAAACCAATTGATTCTCTCGGTTCTCTTATCGCGGGCGGCATGAAGCAATGCTTTTTGCTTTGCATCGAGAGCGCGTCCAGCGGTTAGCGAAGTACTCCTCATTCGCGAATTCTTGGTCGAAGGTGGTTGCGGAATTCGCAACCGTGATGTAGGGAACATCGCGATGCAGCAGCAGCCCATTGCATCTCAACCGTGCGCACGTATGCACGCGCTCGAACATGCACGCCGCATAATCGAAATGCGCTGTTCGTGGCCCTCTCCTCGGTTTATCCCATTCCCCTTCATTCTCCCTCTCTTTTGTCTACACTCTGCCCCCCCCCCCCCTCTCTCTCTCTCTCTCTCTCTCTCTCTCTCTCTCTCTTCTGCCTCCTCGGAGCAAACGAGCGTCCTTAATAATGCGCAAGACCGATTCTACTTCGGATCAAAGGATCCCATCCATGTTCGATCGCCGCCAAGTTAAGCGGCTCAAGATGGATATGGAAATTCCGATGGGAGGCCGATTTAATGGATCACCCTATATTATTCTGCGAATTCCTGGCGCGTATCCTTGTCTGACGGTACACGGTCTTATCATCTACCCCTTCCGAGAAGACTTCAATTAAATGCAGAACGTTCGAAATCGATCCCGTGCGATCGTTATCAAGATTAATATATTATATTCGATTAATATCGGCTGCCAACGGGATCAGCGGCAGCTTGAACATAATATTGAAATATTTTTATAAGTATATTATATTCTAAATAATGTATATATTCTAAATAATATGTAATATCGTACAACAAATAAAATAGAACGAGATGTTAGGAGATTATTTTATGTAAACGGCGGATTTTTTTAATTATGTTGAAAACTTGACGGAATATTGAAAAGTAATATACATATTTCTATTTTGTCAGCTATATTATTTCTAAATTGGGAACAAAATTTACTCACTATTCAAAAGCCGATAAAGGTAGAATTTTCATTAATTTGCATCTCAATTACGTTGATATACTTTTAAAGGAGACGAGCGCGACGGTCAAAGGGCGCGTGATTAAATTAGCTTTCCGAATGCGAGATTGGAAATTCCATTGGGCCACTTGGGTTAATTGTACGAACGCGTTCGTCCAATTTCTAATTCAATATACGACGACCGTGTCCTCGCGTTCTCCTCATCGGCACGTACACATTATATTTCGATGAATCGGAATTGCGCGAATCCGCGTTGAGATCGCATTCGCGTTGATTTTTTAATTGTATAGCAATTGAATAATTGATTATTAAAGCTTGTTTCATTTTGCCGCAGAATTCAGAATATGCAAACTGAATCTATGTTTCTTCTATAGGTTTCGTGGTGCTATTTTTTTTCTTCGAAAGTTAAACTTTGCAAATTTGTAAATTTGTATAATGAAATATGATTTAATGTTAATTTAATTTACAATGTCGTCAGCGCGTTTAATGTACATACGTATAATATATACGTATAACGAATTCTAAATCGTAAATATTATATTACATTCCGAGTATCGTATTTCTGTTGTACCGCAGAGATTTTAACCAAATATTATATGTATTACATTTCGTTGTATTGTATATTATACATATATATGTTTCTATGTGGACTCTAGGTGACCGTGGACTTAGGGAAGGACGCGGAATTTCAGTGCTCCATCACCGGTCAGCCACATCCGGTGATCTCGTGGGCGAAGGACGGTCTTCCTGTGCGGGAGGGATCGTCGGGTAGGAGCAAAGTCACGGGTAATGACGGCTCGACCTTGCGTATCTCTTCCATCGTGAGAGACGACAAAGGAATGTATCAGTGCTTCGCCAAAAACGACTACGAGATGGTGCAAGCCACGGCCGAATTACGTTTGGGAGGTAAATTCGATTCATCGTTCCATCCTCATGTCTTTCAATTGTCGTGTAATAATTAAAAATAGGCACAATCCTTCATTGGACTGTGACTCACGTCGAATACACAGCATCGTAAAGAACGTGGATATAATCCGCACTTAATATATCGCAATAAATTAAATTAATGTTAGTTGCAAGGCAAAGTATAGTAGATATTGATACGATACAATTTTTATCAAGCAGAACTTATTATAAATACTTAAACTTTAAATATTATAATAAAAATTGCTAATTGAGATGTCTTGGTATGTATACATATAGGTGCGATCAACTGTTTACATTTTTCTTTCAATAATCTGCTAATCTCTGCTTTTTGTTTGAAATATGGAAGTCGGGAGATTCTCGAGATATTGTAGGAGCGATATTATAGCGGGTGTATTTAAAATATTACATGCGCGAGAAAGTCGGGATGGGTTAGCGTGAATGCGAGCGAACTACCGCGCAACTTTGCCGAAGTTTTATGAAAGTTCTCTTCAGGAAATAATAAGACTAAATTAAGGCTATTAACGGTACACCATTAACCGACGATGGAAGACTCTATTGCTAAAGTTTTGTCTCCTTTCTTCCTCTTTTTGCGACCTTTTGCAGTTTCTATTGCCCGCTCTATAAAGTATAGCTCCGTTGAATACATAGATACTCGGAAGCCGTCTTATTACGCTGCTAAATGGCGACGTATTTTTAATTATGCACGACTTTCATTCATGGCGCACCGAGCTATTATGTTCAATTATGTGTAAATATAATGAGAAGCATAAAAAGATAACAATTAGTCATTTTATGTTAAAGTAGTCGCAGCGAAACAAATTATTAATTTAGTTTAAATTTCTTTTATCTTTTATTATATTTAATAATTATTACACGCGTGAAAAAAAATAATTTTTTATAATTAGGACAATCTCACAGAGATTAAATCCCGAAACTGCCGTCCAAGTTTAAAATACCCATAGAAGTAGTTAGTGGCAGTGGTTTTCGAGAGACGTATATCGTCTCACTTACTCCGTTTCGTTGTTAGCAAAGTTCTCAATAGATGCAATTGCCACAGCGAGTCAATTGTTCCGAAGGTTCAAACGTTCTCGTGAATCGACGTATTGTGTCGGTACATTCACATACAGATTAACGAAGGGAAATAAGGCCGCGAACTAGGAGAACCCAACCATGGCCAGAGATTGACGGGGTGAACGAAGAAACGCGGTCGAGCGAACTCCAGGACAAAAAGGGGAATGAAAGGGAAAGAAAAAGTGGAGAAATGCTTAACGAGGACGATGCATAATGGAGAAAGGAGAAATCCACTAGCCGGCGTACTGCGAAATAAATACGTACCATTTGTCTTAGTCAGGGGGTTGGTCGGCCAGAGAAAGAATGAAAGGGATGGTCGGCGAAAAGAGGAGCATCGCGTGCGAACGAAGACGCGCGAGCAGAGACGAATGGCGACTGGACGAATATTCCGTCGTCGTCGTCGTCGACGTCGACGTCGTCGTCGTCGTTGTCGGCTTTAAAACGGCTAAGACGACGAAGCGGCGTTTTCGCGCGACATAATCCATTACCTTAAACGACCGCTGTCGCTTTCTCAACCGTCTTAAGATGCCTGCGCACACGAAGTGAGCGAGGACGAATGCGAGCTCTTGGACATTCACATTAGTTCCTGCCGTCTCCGACTCGTTTGGATTAAAAGGATTATAAATGAAGACATTTGACTATAAAAAGCCGATTGCAGATATTTAGAGTAAGATGTATAGAATCAAGATTATTTTGTTAAACGCATTAAAAAATGTATTATAGAAGAATTGATCCCAGCGATACTCGAAAATCTTTTATTCATTTGCACTTGAAATCTTTTATGTGTTACTATCTTCAATTATAAAGAGGCGAGAAAGGTTGAAGGAAGACGTCAAAACTACTTCAACAATCTGTAATTTTTTTATTTTAAGTGGGTACTCTACTTTTATGTAGCCTATGTAGTCACAGACATTGTTCTCGTTCCTTCGGTTTTCACGTCCGGACGTTGGGACGGACGTAGGAAATTTTCGTTCTCACGTATAATAGTGCGTGCGGGACTCCTTATATATATGTAAATATATGGTGCCCTTCCGGGTACTTCTCAGACATTGCTCTGATGCCTTTGGATTTCACGCCCGGAAGCTGGGACGGACGTAGGAAATTTTTGATCGCAAGTACTTATAAATTTTTTATTCCTCAATGTTTTCAGAGATTATTTTCGCACCTTACCTTTTGTTTTGAAACGCTTTCACATACGTTCATAATTTTCGATCACATGTAAGTATATATGAGTGTTCGTTAATTATTTTGCTCGAAGAACGATCCAAATTTCAATCACATTTTCATACTATAGTATTCAATAAATTATAAATAGAATATCATATGTATAGTTCCTGTATGTGTATACATATACAAAATGCTTGGAAATAAAATTCCTGAAATATCTCACACTTTTCAAAAATGGAGCATATGAAAATTCCACTGATCGTTTTTATCGCAATTAAACGATATCCCGGTGAAAAAGCTGCCGGCAGCATTCGAAAAGTGGGACGCAGCGCAATGAAACGACGGGATCGTGCTTTAAATCGCCAGCAGCAGCAGCACGCAGCCACCCAGAATTTTTCTACCTTTTCCTTTTTCCCGCAAAAAGAGCGAAAATAATTTATTTCAGATATGATATGAATTCGTGAGTCGCGACTTTCGCGCGATATATTTATTCGAGGATGCCGTATCTATTCATATAAGCATTTACTTGAGCTGCGAAACGCGTGACTTTTTCGCGATTTGTTCGTTTCGCGAAAACCCGTTGTTGTCGCGCGATAGATTCTTGTCTGAGCAATTTGCGAGTATGTTTAATACGATTTGCCAGCGCAGTATATACGTCATCGTCATCACTGTCGTTATCGCGACGCGAATATGGAATAATTGGACGATCCGGTAATCCTCTTACGTAACAAAAGGAGAGAATCAAAGAGGCGAGGTTTCATAACGATCATAAACCGCGCGTAGAACTGAGAGGGTTTGAGAAGAGTAAGAAAAATACATTTTGCGAGAGGGAAGGAATTCTTCATACTTTTACGATTTTCGATCGAGCAAAAGAACCACGGTGAAATGCGACAAAACTACGTGGGAAACTGCTGATTCGCGACGAAATAGGCACTTTTGAGCGCGAGCCAAATGAGAATCGTAACCGAATCACAATTGTCGCTAAGAAAGCGGAAGCTCTTTCTGTTGCAATTATAATTTCTAACGATCGATCTTGTACGAATTAAAACGCGGAATGCTCGTTTGCGTTTACATAAATCATAGATATTGTGTTGTTTAATTTTTTATTATTTGAAAAAATTTTTTGAATAAAGGTACATCCTAAAAATGAAAAGCGAAGATAAATCGTTGGCATTTCTTCAACTTTGGTGAAATGGTTAATAAAATTTATTACATGAATTTGGATTCTGATGAGAATAAAGACCGGTTGTTCCATCTTCGGATAAACTACGTAATTACGTACTGGATAAACAAAAGAGTAAAAGAGCATGATAAGAGAATAAGAGAGTAAAGACAATGAGCTTATCAAAATATGAAGTTTATCAAAAATGAAACAACTCCTGCTCCTAAATCTATAATTAAATAAAAGAAATCCTATATTTGGTCAAAGCAGATCTTGGCGCTTAAATATTTCTGTGTGATTTTATATATCTACATATCTGATTCTGCAAATCGCGTAACAAAATCTTATTTTTAGTCTTGAAACCTCGCTTGAAACGCAATTATGAACAGAACTCTAGAGTAGTGAGATCATATTATTAAATTGAGCAATTAAATAATACACTTTGCAGAATTAGATATGTTTATAAATTTATATAGAAATATTTAAACATTAAGATCCGCTTTGACTAAATAAAATTTTCTCTTATTTAATTGAAATTTTGTATCGAGTCGAACCCTCTTCGTTCTTTATCATCTTCTTGTGCTTTAATCGGTACCAACCGCTGTACCATTCGATTAAGGATAAAATCGTGCTACGAAGCGGGACAGCCCATAAAAGGTCAGAAACTTTGGGGCGCTTTTAGTGTCTCTTAAAAGAAACTAATAATAATAATGAAGAATCGTAGTTGCGCCAAGGCGCGCCATCGCCTCTCCCGCAGTGTTGCGGCGCGTCGACAATCTGGGTTAATTAATTCCACTTAACGATTTTCCGTCTCTTTCTTGATTGCGGGTGGCTGGCGCAGAGGTGGAAGCTGGCTTTAAATCGCGGTTAGTACTAAGCGACGTTAATAACGGATGTAATAGAGTTCCGGGTTAAATTGCGCACCAATAGTCGGGATTAATCCTGGATTTTATATACATATATGTCCTATATACATATGTATATATACGTACATATATAAATGCATGTATGTACATATATAGTGATTATCTACGGTCTTGCTAGATTAGAGAAGCAGAGTATCTTGTTGTACATATGTACAAAACACTTGCATTCCTGGACAATCCCCAAATCTACACTTATCTGCGATCTGCATTATGGATAACATATCTTTTATTGCAACGTTAGATCTAGGTAAATAAAAACGATTCCTAACTTATTATTTTAATCATAATTTTGTTAGTTCAAATTTTCATCAATTGAAAATTTTCTTTGTTACTATAATTACTATAGTTTTGTAATTACTTTGTTACTATAATTTTGTTACTATAATAAACTAGTTTCGTAATTAATATATATTATTTCACGGGTGTAACAAATTTCAGATTTAGAAACAATCTTTTTTAAATGTTATTTGCAATTGACTGTCACGAGAGCTCCGTGATATCCTCTATCGGCAGTATTTTAATGATACTTTCGCTCTTTACGCGCTCGTGAATTTCACGATAACGCGATATTAAACACGAGGTTGGGACAGTCACGCGGAGCGTTAAATTATTTTCCGACTCCGATTCTGGCAAACTTCCATTTTGTTGACGGCGCACCATCGAATCGATGCAGTCGGGGTAAATAACGAGGCGAGGTGGAATCATCGGTCTCAATGAATTGCAGGCAGTGCGCGCTGTTTGCATGCATTAATGACACAAAGCCCGGACGTGTAATAGCCCGACCGGAGTAATCGCTCGCGACAAAGTCGCGCGAACGATGTCGATGGCGGAATCAACGTTGTTGCGTTGCACTGCAAATCTGTCAAGGATTATACCAATCCGCCGTGCATGAAAGCGATACACACGATCGACGTATAACCCGCCAAAATTAATGGAAACGTTTCACATGTATCGACAGCGCGGAGATACGAGAAGCATGTTGCACTGAGAAAAATGATGCTGCAGTTCGACACAAGCTTAATTTCAATGACAGGCTCTTTGACGGGTTTGAAGTTGATTAGTCTTTAATGAAAATGTCAGGGCTCTTTAATAGTTCTCGAGTTATAAACGAGCGAAAATGAAGAGCTTTCCGAAAATAGGTCGTGTCTTTGCTGCATGGAACTAGGTCTGCAAATTGAGTCAGAAGAGCAATAATCTTTATTACGTATATTAATTATGTACTTAACTCTATGTATCATCTTACACTATCATATGTTCAGTCCTGTTTATAAATTAATGAGACTGAAATGTACTTGGAAAGATATATCAAACTATCACGTGGAGAAATTGAGCTGTGACACTTGCCACGTATCTCAAATTTCTCCCAAAGTTGCATAAGCTTGTGTCTTACGTTCATCCCATTGGGGAATTTAACTATCTGTAGATTATGTAGAAATTTGAAAACCCAGCGATTGTTCTATCTTAAATTATTAGGTAGACGGTAAAGAAACATTAACTTCCTTCTCTTAAAAAAAGGTTATTGATAATGGAGACTATAGGAAGTCTCAAATAAGAGATTGTGGATATCATACTTTTAATTGGTCTGCTATATTTTTCAGGACCTACTCTTAAGATAGTATAAGATATCCCTCCCCCCTACGCATCTCCTTCTATTTTATCTATGCCATTCTCCCTCAAATAGGTTCTGAAAAATATGGCGGTTCAATCAAGGAGTTATCCGAACGACGTCCAATCTTTTAAATCTGCGGCACCCGCTTATTTTCCAGCTGCTGAGTTACTTGCGTTTTGGTAAATTACTAGAAATTCTCGTTTTGCGTGATGTAATTTTAGTAATTCACTAAAACGCGAACAATCCAACAGAAAAACAGGTATCGTGTGCTTTACTTGAGAATCTCTAATGAAGACTTATCGGCTGCCGAGGAACGCCATGTTTTGCACAGTGTAGCAAGTGAAAATGACGTCGACAACAAGTGATGCGAGGTTCACGGGCATTGGAACGTTGGGCCCGCGGATGCGGGGCGTGGCACGCGATGCGAACAGAAAGGGATATTCTGATTTACGCCGCGGGGCAAACAGCCGCCACGAATCAACTCGACCCGGTTGCGCCATCCCCGTTCGCGCGCGCTCGGGGTTATTGTCGGCTCTATAATTTGGGGTTAATTCACCGGGCGGCACTCGAGTACAGGCGTCAAACCGCAGATCGATAGTTCCGCCCGCGCACACCGTTGGGATTGTCATGTAAATGTTGCGTGCGTAATACTCCCCCTTCGTACCCTCCGTCGCCGCCTTGCGGCGACCCAGGACCATTTCCACGGCGATGATCGCCGCAGGCTGGCCCCCGCGCTATCTCTCCTGCGTGCTGCGCAAACTGTATGGATGCGCGTGTGCGCAGCGCAGCATGCACCTGATTCAAGCGGTACCCCAACATTCCGGCGGAAACTGACTCGCATTCTCCGCGATAATCAGCCACGCAGCTACTACTACGGACTAGTCTGAAAGATTTGCCAGTATTTACTGTCGTAAAACCGCAAACTCCAACTTGAATTAATCAAATTGGAGCAACGTAAGGCTTTCAAATGAAATTGAATGTATCGGCGTCACTCTGCGAAATTACTTTTATACGATCTGTCCTGTTTGTGTTTGTACGATTTTTCTGTTTTATCTCGGTGTTGCATTTGTTTAGAGATACGGGTTTGTTTGGGCGGGTAGTGGTCTGAAAAGTTCTCTCTCTTTCTTTCTCACTTCGCACGACGACAATTTGAAGGAAATCCTGACTATCGCACGGAGATTTTCCTTGGATATTCTCCATCGTTTGCGCAAGTAATGCGCGTATATGTAGGGTGGATTTAGACACATTGCGATGTATGCCACAATTTCAAAATTCCTGTAGTTGCAACTGGTTGCACAATCGATGTGGTTTACTTATGATGATATTGTTACGCAATACAGCGAGCGAAAACACCCTTTCCGCTTTCAAGCTCTCCAGTTATTGTCACAGGTTTTGATTACTTTAAAGTTTTATGTATATTCTCGTATAACACATATAAAACGCTATATGACTAAATTATGATTATTAAATTGTAATTCTAAAATGGAATGTATATTTAATGACACAACAATTTCCGAAAATAGATTAATTAATAATATTTTGGAAAGTGAGTATTATATAATTAATAATAAAAATATTCAAACATTAATTTATCAAGCAGAGTACCAATTTATGAATAAGAATTCAAAATTTGTTAAGTCTACATAATAATATCGTGTTTTAGTAACAAGACAAAGATAAGTAACTCAATTAAAGCAAAGATAAATTTTGTTTGATGTTTGAACGATGTTTAAAGTCTCATATTTTCTGAATATTAGGTAATTAAAACTATAATTAAATTAGCCTTTATCAAAGTACAATAGGCTTTTATTCGTAGTTCTGTTTCTGTTGAAGAAACTCAACGAAATTAGTTTTGTTTTGAAATACCCTACAGTATACCCTTTTTTCGCAATTTATTCGAGTTTTAAAAAATTCTTATAATTCATTATCTATATTTTTTTTTATTGAATATAACGACTTTTATTTTACAAATAAATTATTCTTCGATAACCGTGAATTTCTAGATGCTGCGCCCCAACTTCTGTACAAGTTCATCGAGCAGACGATGCAACCGGGTCCGTCGGTGTCTCTCAAGTGTATCGCGATGGGCAATCCTACGCCGCACTTCTCCTGGACACTCGATGGATTTCCTCTTCCGCAAAACGACAGGTAGGACAAGCAGTTTGCCTTGCATACACGTCTCTTCGGAGGACAGGAAATCCCAAAATAATCCAGCGCTCTTTACTCTTTTTCTTCCATCAGACGAAAGGTTTATGGCACCAAAAATCAACGAACGATGCACACGCGGGGAGGATTATTCGCGGTTATTAACCCCGAGGTATTACGCGAGATCGTCGGGAAATCACTGTGAAAGCGGGGCTTCCATCCGGCGGAGGCGGATCCCGTGGGAAAGCCTCGATAGGCCCCTGCGGGCTTCGATTCTCTGAACCAATTGAGAGGAAAATTACCAATCACGCTGTTCAGTCTGGACGTTTTTAAAAGCCGGCCGGATTCCGAGCGATAGATTTAACAAGCGTTCGCACAAGTCGAAGATAACTGGCGACGAGGTTGATAATTTCGCGTTTCCGCGATTTGCCGGCGAATGATTATCGCCACAGCGGTTAGTCGCGATAAGAATAATCTTGTCGGGAAAGGGAAATTTGTACGATGAAAGTGTCTTTAAGCAATGTAAAATTGCCCGGCATAAGAAAAATATATTTTTAAAAGAGTCTTAAAAATCGAATCGAATTAAGTACAATAACTTAGTAAAAATTAACTAACCAATTTAATTTTAAAGTTTTGGTTTAAAAAATAATGACGATCATTTATTCCGAAGATGATAAAATTGAATTTATTTTTAAAAGCAACATTTTGAGACATATCGAGTTTCTTTGAACATTTATTTGATATAGAAAAGAAATGTAAAAGAAATTTATTTATTCCTGAAGATTTTTTTCGGATATAATTTAGCGGACGGTAAAAGAGAGATCTAGAAATGATTTCTGAAAATTCTTCCCAGACGTGTAATTTAGCGAATGACATAAAAGTCTTAAGAGTAATATATTGTATATATACATATATATGTACCATCGACAATATCGAACTATGCTCCACGCGAACGAACGAGGTCGGGTAGTTTTCTTGTCGGCGACGGAAAATCGCTGTCGGCGCTTGGCAGATAGGCTAGCGAAATCGATTTGCTTGCAGATTCATGATAGGCCAGTACGTGACGGTGCACGGCGACGTGATATCCCACGTGAACATAAGCGCCGTGCGAGTGGAGGACGGCGGCGAGTACAGGTGCTCGGCGGTGAATCGCGTCGCGAAGGCGCATCACGCCGCTCGGCTCAATATTTACGGGCTGCCTCATGTGCGAGCGATGGGAAACTACGCTGCTGTGGCCGGTGAGACGACAGTCATCAAGTGTCCCGTCGCGGGCTTCCCAATCGCCAGCATCACCTGGGAAAAAGGTTCGCCGTTGTACCAATCACGGTTTCCCATCCGCGACCCATTTCTATCTCAAGAAATCCGATGTTACGTTTTATTTTATTTTATTTTTTTTAAATATACACTAGTTCGATTTATCGAAACACTGTGGACGATGGTTGCTTGTGTAAACATAACGATTTTACCTACCGTGGTTATTCTTATATAGATTTGATTTTTTTTTTCCAAAGAAAAATATGATCTCTGTATGAAGAATTTTAAAAGTAATTGTTTAACTATTTTTTCTTAGTAAATACAGAATAAAAGCGACAGAGGAAAATCTTTTGCTATATCAGTATGATCTACTATTTTGTGATTATATTTTTTCAAACAGTGCACCGATGCATTTGCAAGACGTAATTGTATTTTTTTTATATCGAATCATATATTTTTTTTACCGTAAATCGATTCTTCTTATTTTGAAAAAATATATATTTACTTATCAGTTATTACAATATATAAAAAAAAAATGTGCTGAAGTAAATCTAAATATTTAGCTAGATACACACACACATATTTTTAAAAATGATTTTGTTTGGATTCTCAAAATAATTATATACAACATTCAAACTAATCGCTAAAATGTCAAAGCTTTTACTGCATTGCTTAAGTTCTATATATTTTGATGAGAGATCCAAACAAAATTATTTTTAAATCTATATTTAACTATAGATTTATATACTTCAACGAAATATTTCGTATAGAATCATTAGAATCACTCTGTATATTATGAATTGAAATAGTGCAGCAAGAGATAACTATTACAACTCTCGTCAGAAAATTTTTGTTTTATTATTTCATTGCTCGCAATATTTTATACCACTTTTGCATCCATTGCAAAATTGAACTAATTATGTTTTTTCTCGAAATTAAAAATTTGTTGCCTTCACGTAATGAAAAATCCTATAACAGTGTAATATATCGACATATTGTTTGGTTTATACTCTGATATATTTCTGTATTTTATATTACGTGTATGTCAGGTTTCCTGTAAAATATTGCAACGATTCGACTAAAGTCGGTCATATCCAGCTAAAAATCTTCACAATTTTTAAACGTGGAAAAATTTTTTTAATATTTTGTATTATACATTGTGCTTTAGTTATTCGTGACAATATTCGTCTTAATTTCACATATAAAGAGAACAGACATTTTCGTAGTCATAATATATTGTGCGCGGAATCATCTCGAAAGCCTCTTGGCTTCATCGTGGGGACGGATCACGAGTAAAACCGATTTGTTTTTCTCGCTTTAATGAAGTCCACTGACCTATACGTGCTGCACCTCTTATTTATCTGATCTAAACATCGCAGCTGTAGGTGATGGAATTAAATGTACACGCGCAAAAATTAAAATACTCGAAGCACCACGAGGAACGCATAAATAAGTGGTCGTAGTGCGTCTTGGACCGATGAAAAGTCGCGCTTCCTTCCGAGGAAATTTCCCTCGTCTTTCTAGAGATCTTTCTTCGAAAAGACGAGTACTTTTTTCCTTTATTTCCTACGTTTCTCGGTGAAAGCAGACTGAGTATTACTGAGAGAAGGCGTGGAAAATCCTTTTATTTCGGTCGAGATCGCGGCTGTCCCGCCCGCGGCGAACTTTGAGCGTTCCTTCTCGTAATGATGAACTCGACTTCGAGAAAGTTTCAAACGATCGTTCCACGAACTTTCTTCACCCCGGTCTCGACATCGCGACGACGCGCGATAGCGACCGCGCGAGACCACCTACGGCCATTTAGTCCATTAAATACCGTCGCACAATACTTTTTAAAGATCAACGAAAATGTCTGGTAATTATAAAAGGAATTATCAGCTTGATGTTTTGATTTCTGCTTTTATTTTTGAAATTAATTGTTTACGTTATACTTTACACTGAAAAAAATAGACTAAATTTTAATAAGCATTAATTTAAATAGTACTCTATATTTATTAAGTGTAAACATATATTTATTTGATAAAAAAACTATTAATTTAATCTACCTACATTTTATTGAATAAATATTTATTTTATTTTTTTAATTCTGTTATACCTTACTTTTATGTAAAAATTTCCATAAAAAAGCTAAGAATTTCTATAAATTATGCTTATTTTTAATATTGTATATATTTTAATTTATATTTTTTTTTTAACTCGTGTAATTTTCAGGGAATGAAAAGTTATTTTTTAAAATTAACAAGTCACAGTATGTGTTACCGTTACTTTTCTATTACGTTTTTAAAATCAGTCTCTAAAAAATGTACTTCTGCAATATTTTTATTTGAATATCAATAAAAACAATATACAATAATGACAGCTTTATTTTTTAGTTTTTTATTAAAAATATTAATATCATAATTCTAAAACCTGTAAAATATGTAACAAACTGAGATATCTATCCATTATATGTAGAAGTGTAAAATAATTCCTATCGAACCATGTTCAATGGTATGCCAAAAGTAACGATAAAAATAACTATAAAATTCATTACCGTTACCAAAAAAATGTAACTACGTTGCTCTGTTACTGTTACTAAAAAAAAAAGTAACAGTTTTACAAGTAAAGTTATCCAAAAAGTAACTTGTAATTGTAACTTCGTTACAAGTAACGAATTATTTCTATTTCCTAATTTCTATGTTTGTGTATCTATAAGATATATTATACATATATATATTGTGTTTTATATTTATGATTTTTCAAAACACACACATTCATCTCTCTGACAGTGTAAACCATTATAAACACTGTTATTTTTGTATTCATCTTCTTTCTTGAATACATCAAGGCAACTTTACTTTGGCAACAATTTCAAAGTTTAGTTACCGACTATGGTGACTATGGAAACGTATCGAACACTCGATTGTGTCGTCATGACGTCGCCAGTGTGGTGCAAAATCTGTGGAAAACCGCATTTCCACAATGCCACGGTCGCGCTGATTGTGTGGTGTGCAATGGACAGAGAGAAAGAGAGAGAGAGAGATCAAATGCATAATTTAAACTCAAATATCGCACTTTCGCATGACTGTGTGGCTTTCAATTAAAATTCACATTTGGCCATAGGCGAAGAAAAAATACTCGTGATTGTGATTTCGTTCGAATTCGAATAGGATTTATTGCAGAATACTAAAAACTGTAATTTTCAGATTAACTGTAAGCTGAGTTACAAACGTTGTAGGTACAATATTAATACGTGATCAAAGAGATCAATTAGAAAATGCCATTTGCATTCCACTACAGGAAACTACTATTATAACTATTCTATTATATAATTCTCAATTTTATTGTGTCATAAATACTTATATGTTTCCAAGAATCATAACTTATGATTTATTTTTTTACATTAACTTAACATTGTTTATTGGTTTAATAATTGCTTTAAATATAGATCATTGCTTTGTCCAAATTGACTAGAACAAGTTTTACATACGCGTCGTTGTTTCTTTTCGCTGAAAAGAAGTTATTGAAACATGAAACGCGATGTACTTTTTTCTCCTAGATGGTCAAATATTACCAACCAGCCGACGTCAGGAGGTGTCTGCGAACGGCACGCTGGTTCTGCATCGAGTCGATAGCAGTACCGATCGCGGCGCATACACCTGCACCGCGAAGAACAAGCAAGGTCGTTCCGACTCGCAGACCATCCACATAGAAGTCAAAGGTAAAGTCATCTCGCTCCTGCATATATGATCTTTTTTCCTTTTTTTTTTGTTTTTTCTTCTTTACGCACGGAGATTTTATCCGTTTAAATTGGAGCAATAGTGTCCCGCAAAGTGTACACGCGTCTCAGACGTCGTTCAATGGTGATCCGCTCTGCCGAGATTTTCCGTGATGTCGTAACTGTAATCGCGATGAAGTGCTTTCAGGACAAAGTGCCGGAACGTCGACTCGACTTATCGGAAGAAATTGCTCGTCGACGCATTACATCGTTCGCAGATTTGCCGTAAGAGTCGCGAGACTCTTCTCGCATTTTCTGTCGGCCACTTGCCGGTCGAATTTTGAATCGAAAAATATTCGGTAATAATTTAAGTTAGGAAATCGTAATAAAACGTGCAATATATATCGTTCAATGCAGGAAATCCGAATACAGTTCAGAAGTTATCGCAGGGTTTAGAATAGCAAGCGGCTAATAAAAAAGAATATCGTATCGACATGAAATATGGTCGGTGTATCTCTTTTTGTAGGGGAATTTTAAATTGATAACTGTGCGCGGAATCGTTTTGTGGATTTTTGTCCCGCGTATTGAAGCGAACGACAATTTTCTTCTCGATATGTGTCCTACGAACTGGATACCGCGGAGAATCATCGTAGAAACGAACATTTTGTAGTATTTCACGCGTGTAATATAGTGCGTTCCCGTGGGTATAATACAGAGACGATAGGTAGAGATAGAAGAACTACAAGTACATGTTTTATTTTGCGAGATCGAACAGGACTCCTCTGCCTCGTACATGATAGAAACTGCGGCGAACTTTCTGTGATTTAAAAAGAAATCCCCCCCGTCTTGCTTCATTTCTACCACGAGAGAAACTCGTACCTCTCCATTCTACTGTAAGATTTCTCTCTCGAAACTGGAATATTTCGAGAAATAAATTATTTCGCGTAGAACTTCCACAAGCGTTTATATTCTTAATGTCTACGAAGTACAGATTTATTGTCATCCTAATGCATTAACAATATAGTTATAAAAGCAATTAGAGTTTCAAAATTTTGGCAATCCTGTAAATTCTTCAATTATGTAAAGTCCATAAAATTTTTAAAATTTATCAAGCTGTAGTTAAATTATTGATACAAGTGACATTAAGATGTCAAATTAAATGTTTATGAAAATTTATTACAAATCGAGACGCTGAAGGTCTTCTTTTCATACTGACCAAACGTTTTTTATCTACTATGACGATAATTGAATGCGCTATAGAAGGTTCATAATCGCCTCAACTGATTAGGATTAGGGACACTATTGTTCTCCCTTAAACAACATGACTTAATACTGGAATGTTTTCTAATAAATTTTCTAACTTACAATTCACGTTTGATAAAATAAATAATATAATTTAGTTGATATTATTTTAAAAGTGTTTCTTTAGATTAGTGACAATTTCAGATACATGACTTTTATGCTGCGATCACGTCGAGCAAAGCACGCAGGTAGGATATGTAAAATGTGCTTGCGATTTTCTCTGAGAAAATTAAATTGCGCAATATTGAAACTCCTCATGTACCGCAAATCTGTTGGGTCGAGAGGATATCGAATCGGATGTAAATATATATATGGCTACATTGAATATTTCCGCTAACTGGTATTTTCTCCAACGTTGCAAATGCATAAATTCCTGCTGTTTCTTTCAGCATCGTTCAGAAAATTATGTCAGAGACCAAGGAAGCACGCAACCTCAAAGTACGATAAAATCAATTGGATTTAATGGAAATAATTCGATTTTCTATAATAACCGAATATAGTATTGTCTTTTGCTATATAAGATATCGAAATAATACGATAAACAATTGTCGATTCTTCAAGAGATTCCTTCTTCTCTCGACTCCTTCCGATGCTGTCGGATATGACGACGACGATGATGACGATCGCACGTCGTCGCGATGTGAAATAAACTTTCGTACTTCCTGTAATTTGCAGTACCGCCTAAAATCGATCCATTTAGCTTTCCCGACAATATCCAGGCGGGCGCGCGGGTGCATGTGACCTGCGCGGTCAGCGAGGGCGATTCACCTCTGAAGATCACCTGGCTGAAGGACGGCAGGCCGTTGAAGCCGCGGGAAGCTACCACGCATCAGATCGGCGAGTTTGATCTCGCGTTGAGGATACAGAGTGCGTCGACCGCGCATAACGGCAACTATACTTGCGTAGCAAGCAACGATGCCGCCAAGACGTCTCGCACGGCGTCTCTCCTGGTCCATGGTATGCAGCAACCGGCCAAACCGCCAGATGCCATGCTGGAAATTCTCCCCGTCCCTCATAGCCTATATCTTTCCCGAGCTTCCCGTTCGAAAGGAAAAATTCGGAGCTCGTTTCACTGGACTCCTTTTATTTTTAAATTCTCTTACTCACGTAGAACGTTCTTTTCAGTATGGACATAACATAGTGAATTATTACATCCTTATTGTTGGCCAATATTAAACAAGGATAAAATAATCTACTGTGTTACACCGTGTATCCTTGCTAGAAAACATCGACAGATGTAAGAAAAAGTTTCTCTTTTAATTACATCTCGATTTATATTTGAGTAACTTAGATGTAAAAATTAAAAGGATTGCATATCTTCATCCTGTCATTTTACAGATGTACGCACGATGTGTATAGTTAAAATTTTTTCCTCCTAAAACATTGAGAGATTTATTGTAACTTTATGAACCAATCTCTATAGTCGACTCTATAACAACCGCTTTTACTTCCTTAGCCGATGCGGCATGCTCGGTTCTTTTTCTCTGAGTTTATTCCGCTAAAAGCTCTCTTCCCGTACTTGGCGGATATATGCATGTTTTCCCATTGGCGGTTCGCCGGCAAATGCCGCGATTGTATAACGGGAGAAATAGAGAAAAGGGCGATGATTGCTATTAATCGACGCGTACGCCAAGCGGAACCACTTGACCGGGTGAATCTCGCACACAAAACGTGAAAGAGGAATCCGGGATGGAAAAATAACCATTGCGCCTTCGATGGCAAAGTGAAAAGCGGATATTCTCGTGCAAACTTCCCTCGGCTCGTCAAACGGTCTGACAGCTTTTTTTCTCAATGTGAAACAACGAGATCCGATCGAACGTGATTTAAAGCGGAAAAGCGAAGTTTCATCAAAATTATGCGGCTGTGAATCCCTCCGCGATTACATCGAGCCACCGTTTCATAGACGAAAGTAGAGGCGAGATATTTATCACTCAAAGACCAAAAAGAAGAATGAGACCGCGTACATATAGTTGCATTACAATCTCTCGTCAACAGACGAGACATCCCCTTAGCTACCCACGCGTTTACATTTCCCCATCGAGGACGAGGGTGTGCATTAAAAGGGCTCCTTCTTTCGATGAGCAAATCGCTGCGAGCGAAACGACGAACGAAGCCTCTGTCTACAATAACGAACGTTACGTAGGAACAAATCGCTCTAGGGTGATTACTGTGTCTCGTTGACAAGCAAACAGGACAGATCGCACCTCTTTCACGTCTCCTACGTGCGCATTTACTTATTCCGTGCTGCCATGTACGTGACAGAATAAAATTAACCCACAAGTGACTGTGCTGTCAGAAATTAGTTTCTTTGAGATAATTTTATTTAATATGTCTTCCTCGCGCTCTCATGAAGTGCTGAGTTTGCAGAAGCTGAAAACGCTATTTAAAAAAATTGGAATTAATTTGAGCATTGGATTACGCTTCTAAAATCTCTTTGAAATCGCTTTCCAATCGTTTCTAAAACCTCTTTTGAATTGCTCTTTTTTTTTTACAATGAGAGATTTTTATTTCGGTACTTAAAAATCGCGAGTGTTCATCGCGCGGTCGTTATTTTAACATAAAAGGATCCAGCGTTCGCGTAAGTTAACGTCACGTGCTCGCTATCGATAACGTCGGGCGCCAATTAAGGATCGTCGACCGCCAAATTATCTTCGGCAAGGGAGAGAACTCTCACGTCTCCGCTCTACTTGCCGAAACTATGCGACGAAATTTATCAACGCGACGTCTCCGGCAAGAGAAGCTTCTTTGTTACCTCGCCCGAGAACCTCTCGTTCTCCATTCCGCGCGTCCAACCTACTATCTCTCTCTCTCTCTCTCTCCGCCTTTGTATGTACATGTACATGAGCATTTATATATACGTATGTATCGCCGCGTATATACGCGCGACAGACCTCTTTGGGCATTACTCACGTTACGCTGCGCTATCTAGTTCCCTCTACCCGCGCGGTTCCTCAATTATTCTCAAACAACCGCCCGCATTCTGTTCTAATACCCGCGGGGCTCTCGTGTTCCCCGCTCGCTGTACGTACATACGTATCACATGCGGCGCAACGAGGCAAGTTATTATTGTCGTTCCGCGGCATTACGCTCGTCGCGACGTACCCTATCCGCTACCCTATCCCTCCTGCATCCCCTTGTCGAAAAGTCGACAACCAGGCACGAAAGGGGGATCCCCCTCATGCTCCACTTGATTGTTTTCACCGTTCATGTATCTCGCGAAATACACGAGCGTCCAAACACTCGAGAGACACACATATACCCGTCGTTCCATGCAAACTCGGAAATGTAGTTAATGTCCGCCATCATAGGTCGTAACCCTTTCGTCGTCGGTGATGCAGGAAGATATCGCGAATTGTTCTCGATTCGCGTGGATAAATAAAATTAATAAAACGAAGAGGGTGAGGTAAATTGGGAATAAATGACGATTATTTACGTTACGGAAAATTCGTACGTGGAAAAATCAACGAATGGAGAATAAATTTAAAATACGTTTTACGTGAGTGAATATTATTAATATTAACCGCGCGAGTCGAGAGCCGCGTGTATCTCATTCGACGTTGATGGAATAATGAAATATTTCTTGCCGCGTTATTTTAATTTCGTCTCTTTCTCTCTGCCCTTAATTCAATATTATTTTAATTCCAGTACAAATACACTTACGCGACCACACAACAAATACAACACGGCGTATCTCCGGGAGGATAATTAAACGTCACTCCCGAGGTCTGCCTAACGATCGATACCTAATTCCGTCCATAATGATGGAGTCATGTAAGTCGAGCACCGCCGATATTGGTGACTAATCCTTGGTACACTATCTTTTACCTCGTAATATAGAATATTATTATTTAATAATAATTAACATCTTTCGCTTTATCTGACATCTGTAACGAGACGGAAGAAATTTGAGACTCATTAAACTTACGGCGTTCAGTAACTTATCAGAGCCCGACTATACTATAGAGGTATAGATCCGCCGTTGTTAACCGATCCATGAAACTAACCTCGACGAGTTAAACTACAACTAATCTCAGCAGTGTGTTTTGCTTGACAGCGTGTTTCTCTGTCGAAACGCGCGGATCAATTTTGGGTTCGGTGAACGACGACGGACAAAATTTTATCCGAAGCGACGCGACATTCTCCCGTCGAATCGTCTGGACGATTCAATTATTTTGCAAGTTTGTCTCTTCACAATCCTGAGTCGAATTAAGCTAAGATTTTCCAGGCACATAGGTGACGACATCCACGACGAAGAAGGCACGAAGTCATAAGCAGCGACAGAGGAGGCTGTCCGGATAAATTTATTTTCATTCACACTCACAATCATCTGTCTCTCTCTCTTTTTTTGTGCAGTTCCGCCCACAATAGCCCCTTTTAGCTTTAAGAAGGACCTGTCGGAGGGTCTACGGGCCCAGGTGACTTGCATGGTCGAGAAGGGCGATCCGCCGTTCACGATCATCTGGTCGAAGGACGGCGAGCAGATATCCGCCTCCGGCACGGCGGCCGTCGCCTACGGGCCCGCCGCCGCCGCCGCTGCCGCAACCATTAACGATCTCCGACAGCACTCTCAGACACCACCTGGGTTGCGCGTAACCAACATTGACGCCCATTCCAGCGCCATAGTTATCGAGCGCGTCACCGCCGCGCACACCGGCAACTATACTTGTCTAGCGCGCAATTCGGTGGCCGAGGTTCTTTGGACGGCCGAATTGATCGTTCATGGTAAAGTAAAGTAATCGCACACCACGCAGAAAACGCACCGAGCCTGTGTTTTTTTCTGTCTTTCTCACGTCACTGTTTTGCACCTGGCAGCGCACTATTGTCTCTGCGACGATACAGACGACGGTGGGTGAACGAGTCTGGAGAATGACAGATCCAAAAAAAAAACATTTTTAAAAGAATTTACAAGAAAAAAGGATAATAAAAGATGAGCTACTGAATACCAATTTGATAACTTTACGTTATGCTCTCTACTTTAATTGATTGTATAACATAAAATTTGAATTATTTATATTTTAACTTTTTTGATATAAAAATAGTATATTATAATTACATTCTGTATAGTTCTTGTTAAGCTATTTATAAATGGATGATAATATTTTTACCGCAAAAGTATTTGACTTCATTTCTCAATAATCTCAGTCAGTGATGTCTGACCGTACAGTATCTTTAGCTACTGCCGACTAATTGAACAGCCAGACTATGCACCTTACAGTCGCGCAATTTAGATAAATTACCACACGATAAAAGAGATTAATTTTCTATATATCCAGAGATTTACGAAACAAAAATCAACAACTTTGCGAGATTTAAATGTCGAGTCACTCTCCGATTCTATTCACCCGCGGCTGTTGTATTGTCGTCACTTAAGCGCAGCCGCAGCCGCCGCAGCAGCAGCAGCCGCCATCGCAGCCATCGCATCGGTCGGAAAATAGCATGAAGTAAGAGTCACGCACTAGAGCTGCGCTCGAATTTTGTGGACGAACCAGATATCCGGGTACCGCGACGAGGGTATTGACACTGTCGATGGATATCAAGCTCGTGCTCACGTTCAGAATTGATGTGTGCGCTTAGCTTTTTGTCGGTCCCGCCAATATTTTTTTAATTTATAAAGTAATATCCGCGTCCCGTGAATTGTTACACTCCATTAAGTAAGAGATCGTTGCAATTACGTTAATATTAGCAACGTAAGGAGCTGATATGTTAATAGTAAAACAAGATATTTACTACCTGGAAAAATTTGGAATTTTCAGGGAGAGAGAGAGAATTTATTTTTTCTTTACTCCATAATCAGGGATTTTCGTGGAATTTTATTGAGATTCAAGGAAATTTTAGTAATTTTACTTTTAAATTTAAATTCTGAAGACATTTTTTCGAACGAAGAGTTAGAAAAAAAATGCAAAATCTACATCTAACGTTTTTAAGGATGAACCACACATGAAAAGTTGTCATATAAGAAAGAGCATCTATCACAATTTAATGTAAACTGTTGTAACTTCAAATATTGTATTTGTTTTACATTGAGAATGACTCGATCGATATCAAACGCGTCTGTACGAAAGATTGCTCTTTATGTTTATATGTTTTTTAAACATCACAGAAACATTGTTTGGATCGTTAGCTCTTTGATTTATATATATTATTTTAATTTTTTAAATCATTTTTTCTTACTAATGCAAAATGTTGACAATTAGCAATAAATGTTCATGTCTATATACGGGGTGTCCGGAATTTAAATGTCAAAACTTCGGAAGTATGTAAGGGACCGATAAATTAAGAAAAAAGTTCTATATAAATATATTCGTTTTTGCTACGTTTTAGTGAACATCACAAAAAAGACAAAACGTATTTGCTTCGTTCTTGAACGTGAAGAGTAATAATATTTTAGCTACCTCGATCACTTCACATTACTGGACTTCTTTGTATGGAGGGTCAAACTGTTCGTACTGATAATATATACTTATATTTCTGTAAGAGGCCAACATTTTAAATAATATTTACATTAAGCAAGTGAATAAATAATATATCATGAATAAGTAAAAAAAAATTATAAAAACTACTCTTTTCCAAAACGAAGCAAAAATAAGCATATCTCTTTTTTTTCTTAGTTTATCGATCCTCTACACGCAACCGAAGTTTTATCATTTAAATTCTGGACACCCTGTATATTCAAGTACTTTACTGTGTGTCTCATGAGTTTATTTTATTTTAAAAAATCAGAATAAGTGAAAATAACACTTAACGAAATAGAGCTCATGCACTAATACCTATCACATTTACAGCGCGCCTTATCTTTTTTATATTTCTCTCTCTCTCTCTCTCTCTCTCTCTCTATATATATATATATATATAAAACCGCCATATTGGAGCTGCCTATTTAAATTTTTTAAAACGCTACATTTTTCTTTAAATTACATATAAAACGAAAATTTCAAGCCTTTGAACGTCTTATTTCAACTTCACAAATTTTGCCCAGACCCTTGTCCCCGTTGACGTGGAACGTCCTATATATTTATTATTATTATTATTATATAATTACCGTTATTATTATCAATATTTAGTTTATCATGTCGTTGAATATTTATTTCTTACACAATAATAAAAATATAGAAGACTTGATGTAAATGTTAGTTTACTTAAATATCTCATACTATTTACTTTTTTAGTACGGCTTTTCTGCCGCTTAAAACCGCTCGACCGGCACTTTCAATATCTGACAGATCTCTCCTAGGTAATACATTCTGGGTAATACTCTCGCGAATATAATCCACGTATCGCGCTTGAAAATGTTCCGAGTCGAGATATATCCCCAATCATTTTTTCCGTTTCAATATTTCGGTATTTTACGTTGTACGTCGAGTCTTTTTTCACAAAAGAATTAGAGAAAATATTTTTCTATGATACCCTATGCGAAATTCGTTCATTAAATTCGAGATAGTTGCGTGTGAAATTTTTTTAAAAGCATACTGCGCGCACGTGAACGCTGGCCAGATATTCACGTACAGAACAATTCGCTATCCGGATAAACGAACAACGGTATTGTCCAAATAAACGCAGCTCTAGAGTCTTTTTTTACGAGATAATACTTATGCGAGAAATGACGAAGCAGCAGCAGCAGCAGCCGCAGCCGCCGCCGTCGCACAGCCAGCAAGCCCATCGCACCACCGCACTTGAGCACAGCATAATAATATAGCGTTATTTTAACCCCACGGATCATCCTGTAATATATTTTCTATCTAGATATATGTATATCTAACAACAATGGGGCACTGCTCACCTCTCACTCTGTGCCCCTTATCGCAATAATTAAGTACTGCGATCGCATACATTCTCCGCATTAATTCTGCAAGTGTCAAATGCAGCGGTACTCGACCCTTTGACAGTCGAGATTTTCGGACCAACGTGACGAACAATATTATAATCTTCTTTAAATGCTTCAATGATGGATGGAAGAAGCACTATATTAATTTAAAAGCATTAAACTCTTGAACGTATTGGTCAATCTTGTATCGAGGACCGCTGAATTGTATATTGGAACACAACGAAATAAAAAAGGAGAAATATACGAGAAAAGAAGAACGAGAAATGAAATCTCGACCGATACGAGGTGCTTGTCGGTATTCAACACGATCGCAGTAGCCCAAAATGAAATATACTGCATGCGAGAGCCAATACGGCCACTTCACGAATCTCAGCTTCGCATATAGCACCACTTCGTCTTGAATCATGGTGAGCCAGCAGCAGCAACAGCAGCAGCAGCGGCAGCAGCAGCAGCAGTAGCAGCAGCAGCAGCAGCAGCAACCTTGTAGTTCAATTTGGAGCACCAACTCATGTTCACTTCACCCAGCACACGCATATCTGCACTAACACGTTTTTCAGTTTACTTTTCTCTCTTATTTGATTTTGAGCGCCACTAATCCCTTGGCACCGACTTCCCGATGTGACGCTCGCATCTCGTGTTTCGTTTTCTCCTTTCGTCTCCTTTTTTCTTCTTCCCCGCTCTCTCGTCACCGTCGTCACCGAAAATTCGTATGCCACCTATCCACCCTGCCTCGCACCGAGACGAATCGGTCTCGTTTGATCCGAACGTTCGCCGGAATAATCGATTCCCGATACGAAATCGTTATTAAATTGAAAGGAGGAGGAAGGATCGCATTTATCGAATTTGAATTAATAGGCAATCAGATGTCGCAGTCAAAGTATTTAAATTAAGAAGAAGAAAGCTTAAGCGTTTCCCCAGCTCTGAAATGTGATTTTAAAAATACAGTACCTCTCTCTGGAAGAAAGACTTTTGTTATTTTTCTCACTAAAATAAATTGTAGCGATAAGTCCGTGTCTTCATTATTACGCGTGCTATACTATTCTTTGTTGATTCTATTATCTAACACATAGACCAACTGCTATACGGTTATTCGGTAAGAAATAACAAATTTATCTATGCAGCCTGATTTTCACAATAATAAGTGTATCCTTCATCCGCTCGACCCTTCGATTATTAATCACGGGTTAACTGATAACATGCTTGCAAGCGCATAAATGCATGGCGCATTATGCAAATGAATGCGCGAATAATTCGACGCGCAAACGTTCGGCTCGGGCGGGACGCGCATTTTGCGCACCTTGTGCATATTTGTACGCAACAATTGATCGTGCACATTCGTATGTGGTATTGAATTCGCACAGCACCGTTTTATCGTATCACGTATATCGCTCTGTTCTCTCTGTGATCATCACGGTGTTTATCGCCGATATATTATTTTACGCCGATGGAAAAATCTCTCCATCGCGCGCGCACGTTGCAGTCTCTCCACCCTCTGCGTCTCTCTTCCATCTGTTTCTTTGTCGTGAGACAGACGGAGAAACAGAGGCAAGAAGAAAGATGAACTAAAAAAAAGCAAGCAATTCACCAATACATTTGGCGGACAATCCGTAATTTTTATCAGCGAAAGTTTTGCGCCGTTTGTCCGCAATTCCGAGAGGACACTCCAGTTCTCTCCCTCGCGCACCTTTAAATCCTATTTCTCTTTACTTTTACGGTATAGCTGAAGTAGGAAGTTGCAGTAGGCCAATCCTCTCCTCGAGAACTTTTCGCTCTTGCCTCAGCGCAATAAGCTTAGATAGAGAAATGTACGACGGGATCCGGAAGAGCATCCCCACACGAATTCAGCGCTCTCAGTAAAACGCGACATTTCATCAAGATTGAAAATTTAATAGCCGCACAATAAACTATTTTTCCTCGGATTAATTCAATATATTTCCTCCAATTAATTAGTTAAACATTTATTTATTTTAAATCAGATTATTTAGTCTTTTAATAATTAGATAATTTGTTAAGATATAAAATTGACATTTTTTCGCAATTTTTTAAATTAATTAAGTAAAACAATGCGATTTTCGTTTTCGCTCGCGGATTTTGGAACTTAATTGAGGCGAACGGGGCTTCCGGACCGCGTCGTTATAATAGCTGTCGCGTTTTGGGATACGTGACAATCGATTAATGATTGCGCATTGTGGGTCAGTGCCGCCACGATGGGTGGTGGAGCCGCAGGACGCCCGTGCGTCGGAGGGGATGCCCCGATTGAGTTTGCATTGTCACGCCGACGGGTTTCCGCCGCCGATGGTCACATGGCGACGCGGCAGCGGCAAGAAACCTGGCAATTATCACGACATTGCCAGCCACGAGCACATGCACGATCTGAGTATACATTCCAACGGTTCACTGGTGTTTGGCCGGGTCCAGGAAGATCATGAGGGCTTCTACCTGTGCGAGGCTGTAAATGGCATTGGAGCCGGGCTCAGTAAAGTCGTTTACCTCACGGTCAACGGTATGTATCAATTTTAATTGAGTCCTCAAGTTAGATTACTTAAAGATTGATAGTAATGTTATCAAACTTATTTTTAAATAATATAAGTATAAATGTTTATCAGATTTTTTTTCCTTTCAACATTCACAGAGTTAAATAGCTACTTTTACTTAAAGCATTTTTTGAAAAATTATATACGCCATTATATAATATATTGGAAAAAGTATTTATACTTTTTTAATATTAAGAATTACAATCCTTACTAAGAAATATTTCACAAGAACATAAGTTAACCGAATGAAATTTTATTATATTTCTTATAATAGTGGAAAAAAGTTATTCTCGATGTTAATGTCTTTTTGTTAATGTCTCTTTGTTAATATCTATTCTTTACAATCTAATGTAATTGTTACAGAAAATTTAATGACTAGAGAAATTTAATAACTATAGAAATGTAATGTTTTACAATAAAAGCGTTATTAAACCTCCTATTACTATCTACAATTACAGAAAATAATTTAACGTTAAAGCTTTACGAAGTATAAAATATCTTTCTCCCTCATAACTCCTTTTAGTAGGATTAGTCTTCTACTAATTGGCGATTAACCCTAATTGGATCTCGCTGAAACTTTAGGTATTATCAACAGTGTGACGATTGACCCGTGTAGTCAATTTAATCCTTATCCTATTAAGCATTGAAGAAATATTTTTTGATAAAATAATCGAATTACTCTCAACTTCCTTTTCATTAAAGATGTCTTAATTTTTAGGACGTTAACAAAATTTACTTGCCAACATATATATCTTGTCAAATTTAATTTTTTTAAATTCTTAATCTTTTTGTTTTTATTTAATTTTTTTAGTTCTATAACTCTTAGATTTTACCTTATTTTAAAATAAATATGTACTCAACATCAATAAGTACTATAGGCATTAATATAATATTTAAATTATGTGTTGTTTATAATTATAATTTATAACTAAATAAATAATCATATGATTAAGATATCATCTTATGTTCAGAATAGAATTTTATTTATAATTTTGTACTATAGAGTAGAGACGAAAAAAATAATTTCGTTAAGCATCTAAAAATTTATGTAGATACAGAAAATTATTTTATTGGATCATTAAGGAAATTATGACGCCCAAGCTGGTCGCTAGAATATTTTTTGTAGCATTGCTCATCATGCTCATTATTTTTACGTAATTATTTTGATGGTCCAGCAAAATTATTTTTGGATTTGTATCTCTCTTTCTCTCTCTCTCTCTCTTTAGCTACAATTTTTAATACTGCAGCAAAATCATTTTTTTTGTATATAAAAAAAAACGCTTTAGAGCAAAAACACACATACATGCATATATAATAAAAAAATGTACGATACACAATTATAAATAGAATTATTATTTTTAACTTGGATTGTTCAAAAAGTTTGACTCAAGAATTTAATTTTACTCATTTTATTAAATAAAATTTATTTAAATATGACTGTGTTTTAAAATAATATCTAAAATAATCTATTTTAAGTATATATCCATCATATCTCTCTGACTATGTAATTATAAATAGAATTCTATTCTGCTTGATATGTACAGTCCCTGCACATTTTGTGGAGAAGCATCGTAATCAGACCGCGAGGCTGGGCTCGAATGCTTCTCTACGTTGTGAGGCAAAAGGCGACCATCCTTTGAAGATAGTCTGGAAGAAAGCAGGCTCCCAATTGGATCCTAAGCTTCCCGATTATCGTTATACTCTGAAGGAGGACAACACTACCGATGGCGCCGTCAGCGTTCTCGGCTTTGTCAGCACTAGCCGCGAGGACAGTGGAAGGTATTTTTGTATCGCGTCCAATGCTTACGGCCGCGACGAGATGACCATTCATCTTTATATTCAAGGTACTTTACATTCAATCAATTATTATCTAGATCGCGATGAAAGCTCTTTGAAAAATCATTGACACCGAATACAAAGACATATAGTATTAATATAGAAACGGACATTTAATAATTCTGACAACAACAGCAAGAAAAAAGTGATAAAAATAACAATGATATTTCCGTGTTAACGTTGACGTTTCATAATCGTTTGTTCTCTGTCGGAGGTAGGAGATAGTCAATGGAGTCCATGAAATTATTGTGAAGCAAGCTATCGCGATGATGCCTTCGGGGCGTCAGTCGGTCGGTTGTTTGTGCGTAACGCTATTTCGCTGAATGTAATTATCGTAATGTATACAGGCACTCGACAACGCGCATCCATTTAATTTAATGTACGTCCGTGCAAGTACGCGCACGGAGAGACAGATGAGCCAGTGGCTCGCACTCTCTATGTGTTCTCCAAAATGAGATACGCTTCGAGCGGACGTATTGCGCCGGATAACCCGTGAAATATGCATAATGCAGGTACGCGACAATCGTGCCATAACTGAAAATTATTCCATAGGACGCGATGTGCGTCGGACGATGCTCCGGGAATTAGCCGAAAATTTCTAACTAATTGCCCAACTCTAATTTTACACGGTGAAAACATTTTAATAGAGGTCATGCCAAAAACCAGACTGACACTATTTAAAATAGCGTGTTAAATGTTGAAATTATATCTGTGTCAGTCAAACTTTTAATAGATAATACCATCGCTATTATTATAAAAGAGTTATAATGCTTCTTTAGATGTCATGCAGAATAATATATAATACCTGTTTAAAGAATGACTGACTCGCGGGTGATGCACATAGTATAATACGTAAATAAAAATGTTTATCCGTAATATAAAGGAATTACATAATTTAAAATTAATATTCCTAAAATATATACGCAAAAATATGAAAAACATAATATAAATCAGATTTAGTAAGAACGATAAAAAATTACTTAAGCGTTAAAAAGTTTAATATTAATTTTATATTTTAGAATACTATTGTAAATTTTGAATGAGGTCATTGAGCGTTAAGTTATGCCTTCAATAATCATTAGAAGGTTTAATCTACCATGCTAAAAGCGGAGAAAAGTTTCTAGAAATTCTGTCTGTTGTATATCAGTTTGAATTCCCTAACAATCAATATTATATCGGCATTGTATCTAATAACTTAATAGACGATTCAATTTTTGAACTGTTTTATATCATTATTTTGTATATGCAGAATATATTTTATTTAAGTGTTATGAAAAGATACAAACAATTGAACTATATAATTTCAAGATTGATAGTCTGCTTATTCTCTCTTTCTTTTTAAGTTAGTAATTAGGTTTGTATTTATAAAAGTCTAGATTATAAATATTTTGCTATTAAATGTATGAAAAACTAGTGTTACATTAATTAAAAAGGCCTATTTCCTTGTAAAACGTATCGATAGCAATACTATATCATTCAATAGTAATAGCATTTAGAGTTGAAAGAAATTCCATACACGAATTTATGGATATATAGAGCCTCCAGATTTTCCACGGAATCTTCACGTAATCGAAAAAGGCAGTCGTCACATCAATCTAGGCTGGACGACTAGTCAAGACGGAAACAGTCCAATTACCCAATACATAATCGAGTACAAAACCGAATCAGGTAAGCATAATCGTAATAATTAAGGTGAACTGAAAAATCTAATATCTACAAATTTAATATATTATATATTTAGGAGAGCATTATAAAAGAATTTTTAAAAAGGATTAAATTTAATTTAAAAATTGAAAGTATATTAATAAAAATTTGATATCCAATTATGCATTTTGCATCTAGTTTTAAATTCTTGAACGAAATTGCAAACAAGAGTATTAATTTTCAGCATTTGTTTGTATAAATATATTGTAATTAAATTGTAGAATTATATACTCTGAACTAATCTATATTCTGGATAAATATACATACATGTATAATTTAGAATATTAAAAGAGCTGATAACTAACGGCTTGCATGGACTAGTATAAATATAACAGCAGCTTTATCTCGGATTGACGTTTCCGATCGTTGACCCAGGGGATTAAATTACCGCAAGATGATTGTTCAATTTTGCAGAAGTATGGCACGACCACACGTTCCACACGACGGTACCGGGGACACGTGCTCGCGGCCACGTGAGCGGTTTACGTCCTGCGGTCACTTACCAGTTCCGGATGTACGCGGACAACGAACTGGGTCGGAGTCAAGCGAGCGACGTAGGTATCGGGGCCAGGCCGAACATTTACAAGTCAAATCGCACCCTGGTCGGACGATCGTACCCTCAACGACTAGCCGGTCGTCATCCCCTTCTCCCTCGAGAATTAAAACAATCGGGACACCGGTGTGTGACGGGAACCGAGTTCAATCGATATTTTCCCGCGCGCATAAAAAAAAAAAGAACTATCTCACCTCGAAACGTATTCCTCTCTTCGTCGTCTCTTGACGGATGTGCGGCTGTATTGTTGGCCTGGATTTAAATTGCGCTCTGCGCTGCCCTTTCGAGCATATCGACCCCTCTCGTACTCTCTTTTTTTTCTTCCGGGAAAGAATTCGTTCGCGCGTTTAAGGATGCAGTCTGTGTAACATCCGCCGCAACGCTTTGAAGAGAAATATCGAAATGCATCCAGCTAAATTTGTTTTGTTCCCGCGAATTCTCTCCAATTCGTGATCTGCGTTTCACATGTTTCTTTAAACACCGACGTGACGGCTGACATCCGGATTTTATATATACTGTACTATATTTACTTTTCAATCGATTTTTAAATCTGTCTCAGTGTTTTACAAAAGAATTTAATCCGTAATTTATTTTATGATCGTCTCTTTTTAATTCTAATTTGTTATACGAACGAAACTTGTAAAATACTTGAAAGGTTTAGTGTGGCAATTAACGGAAGAAAAGAATACGCAAACGAAAGTGAACGAACTCGCCAGAGATTTCAAAAGAGGGTTTTACGGGCTTTTCAGATTTTAGAAACGACAACTGAGGGAGAGAAACCGGGTGGACCACCGCGAAATCTCAAAGTAGACCCCATCAGCTCGACCGAATTCAACGTCACCTGGGATCCGCCCGATCATGATTTATGGAACGGCGAGATACTCGGTTATCATGTCGGCTACAAGGAACACAGGTAACGACCAAAAACACTGCCGTTATTTTAACGACGTGCCTCGACAGATAGGGGTTTGTTTTCCCCCTCGCGCGCGCATATACACACATAGGCACGCACACAGAATTCCAACTTCCTGTATTTCAGCCCATAGAGCTGATACCGTAGAATTCACGCGCCATTAATAAACGACGAGCTATCTCGAGTTATTTATCCGCCTGGGGCAACGCTGACAAATCCTCGAAAAACTATAGGCTTTTTTTACAGCCGTGTTTTGTTACATCATTCTAGTGCATTTTTGTTGTGGTACTTTAACCACAAACTAGTTAAATTTGATATAAATTTTTTCTACCTTTCTACGATGCTAATTACATTGAAGTCAATATAAATTCAATAATGTAGCTTATGCGTCATGTTTTTATTTTCGATCACTTTTTAATTTGTTTGCATTATTAGATTTTTAATCGATATATTTAATTTAATATACAATCTGCATAACTTTTCTCACTTATTTATTATTTTATAAATTGAATATTCTGGAATATTTATTCAAAAAATGAATATTTTCTGATTTTTCTTTATCTCGTATATTGTATATTTTTTAAATTATGATTTTATTTTACTTTTACCTTGGCATATATAATACTTTCTGCCACGTGTGTCATCTACATAAACTCATATTATTTTTACATTTTTCACTCGGTAATCTAATGCCAAGTTTCCTGCCGAAACTTTGCCCAAAGTTTGGGGTTAAAAGGAGACACTTGACACCCTTTCAGCTTTCTAATTAATCACATGAGCCAGATGTAAGGAACACTTTCGTGAAATTCAGGTTGGGGGCAGAGCAATACACGTATAAAACTGTGGAAAGACGGATCTCGACAGCGAGCGTCGCTCTGGGTTTGGCAAGAACATCCATGCCCGGACGCCAGCATCACTTGACGAACTTGAAGAAGTTCACGCGTTACAGTGTGGTCGTTCAAGCGTTCAACGCCCTCGGACCTGGTCCCATGACTCAGGAAGTTGTGGCGTCGACACTCGAGGATGGTAAGTGACCGTGAAAAAAGCCCCATCGGTTGATTCAATTTCGGCAAGCATCAAGGACATCGCAAAGCATATTTTTATTATAGTTTTAGTAAATATCGGAGTATAAGTCGAATGTAAACGTCTCTTTTACGTTTCGTTGTTTCAAATTTGTCTTTTAGAAATCTCATTTATGCTTCTATTACTGTCTTTTTTATAATCGATTTATGTTCCAATTTTTATTTTTACCAGGAAAATAGTTAAATAGTTAAAACAATGCTAAAAAATAATATAACAGATATCATTTTTAAATCTGTTTCGTCGAGATTAATTTTATTAAGTTTTAATGAAGTGGCACATTTATTGTAAACTTCTTGACGAATCAAAAACAACGAAAATATGCACATTGAACGCCAACGGAATTAACATATCTGTTACGATCGATCGGAGCGTTCGTGGCCGGGAGAGCGAAACTCTCGTCTAGACGGCTATTTTCGCGTCAGAACTCGACCCGAAAAGCTTCAAAAATTCATGAAGAGAATAATATTCGCGCCTTCTCGCGAGCCTATCACGAATTCCGTTATGAATACCGATCGCATGCGGCCGCGCGGCTGCACGACTTTCCGGATAAATAATAAATTCAGATGCGGCACCCGTGCTCGCAAATAACTTCTTTAATCTTATACCCGCTGGGGAATGGCGGACCCGACGAAACTTTCAAGTGCAAGCACTCCGATATTTTCGATCGTGGGGAGGCAAACATCCCCACGACTTACAACAGCATCGTATCTCTTTAAAAACTTTCCTCCTAAACCCGTTCTTGAAATATTCCACGCGTATAGTCACATTGCGCTTGAATATACGACGAATATCGACATTTTAAATATAGTATGAGTTTTACGAGCTGCATCGTATTTCCCAAATTATTACTATCATAAAATATATCCAATTCACAGGAATGTCAAAATTTTCATTAAAATTAACGTACGGCTAAATATGTATGATATGTGTAAATTTATATGTATACACATTAGATTACTATTCTTTTAAACGCGTAACTAAAGTAGTGTCGCACTATTTTCAGTTCTAACATATTTAAATTTGTTTATTTTTATTACATACTAAAATATAATAATAATAATTTGTATTGATCTTATAAAAAATAGCAAGTCTTATTTTTAAACAATGTATAGATGTTAAATAATAACATCAAATTTTGATAGAAGATATTTGCAATATATAATAAAAGTTGGTGGATTACTTTGCAAAGGTAAAATCTTTGGTTGTAACTTTGAATTTTTCTAGTCCCCAGCAGTCCTCCTCAGGATGTGCGATGTACCGCGCTCTCGTCAATGTCCTTACAAGTCTCCTGGGAATCTCCGCCCGATTCCAGCTTAAACGGGATCCTGAAAGGTTATAAGGTCATGTGGGAAAACATGGACGCACTGACGGAGTCTGTAAAACCAGAGATGAAGATTACCACTGCACTAACAGTGGTACTCCACAGTCTGGAGAAGTACACCAATTATTCGATCCAAGTCCTGGCATACACCAGAACTGGCGATGGCGTCGCCTCGTTACCCCTTTATTGCGTAACCGAGGAGGATCTGCCGCAGATGCCGGCCGGTGTCAAAGCAGTCGTCAGCTCGGCCACGTCCATTATCGTTTCTTGGCAACCGCCCTTGAAGAGCAACGGCAACATCACCTCCTATAACGTACATATCCGTGGATTGGGATCGGAGGGTAAGTGGCACAGAAGAGCCCTGCCGCCGTATCAAACCAGCTATCAGGCCGAGGATCTGCACAAGAGGAGCCAGTACGAATTCACGATCGCGGCGGTCACCTCGGTTGGCGAGGGTCCGCAAACCCCGTCCGTTACGGTTTCACCTTCCAGCGAAGGTAAAAAGATTATCCTTATTTCAAATTAGCTTCGAGATTATTGTCTGCGTGAATAAAATTTAATCCAGCAATACATTTCTTACATGGTCTACTTGAACTTTGCAATTTTTTTTAAATTTTTTTAAGTCCAAAATTGAAAATATATTAGATTCAAAAGAGAAGACATATTTCTAAACATTAAAAAATGTGCCATATTAAAACGGAGTTTATATTGTGAATATTTTATTTACCTTATCTTTATATATATATTTATACGAAGATTTATATATTTCGTATACTTTATATACTTTCGATATTCAGAAGATTGTATAAGAACACGAGAGAGTAGTTTATAACATTGGTACATCGAAAATATGCAACTTTACTGCAGTCGTAAAACTTGGAGCTGCTATTCGGCGCACAAATTGGACTAGTTGCGAAGTTACGTTTTCAAGCGCCGTTTGGAAACGATTCGCCCATCGTATAAACATCCGTTTTTCCGAGCTATATAAATTGTCTACAGTCAACTGATAATGATATACCGAGTGCCGTACTTATGTTTGTTAATGAGCCGCGCGTTTTTTATTTTCTTCTTTAGCTTCTCAGCAGAAAGTCTCCGCAAACTCTTTATCACAAACTTTAAATCTTTCCCATCATGAAACACTCTTTCTCTGAGTTTGCTTCGCGTGGTTGATAAAAGCTAACTTAGACGACTATCGTGCACTCGATAAGGGTTCGCTCGACTTTACTCTATTACAGTACGCGCCGCCATATATTCGTTCGGCACCACGCTTATCGTACCGTGGAAGCAAGATGTAACGCTGCCTTGTCAAAGCGTGGGCAAGCCTGACCCTTCGGTTATTTGGAAGCAATGGGGTCAGATAGTCAAGCCATCCACCAGGGTGTCCCTCCATACCGATGGATCCTTGCAGATCACTGAGCTTCACAGAGAGGACAGCGGAAATTACACTTGCTTCGTGGAAAACCGCCATGGTTCCGATCAAATAACTCATCGTTTAACCGTACAAGGTAAACGCAATTTTCATTTTAGGATATAATAATAATTACACGAGAAAGAGAGAGAGAGAGAAAGAAAGAGAGATTTATTATCGGTAATATAATTAATATAAAAAAATATATTATTTTTATTTTAATTTAATTTTATAAATTATTGAAAAAGAAATAAAAGGTTCATTGTATTACAATTAATTAATGAAATAAAATTACGTTACCTCTGTAAAGAAAATAATATAATATATGTATTAATAATTAAATTTATTAAATGCTATAAATATATTCATTTATTATTAGGTACATAGGTTCTGATTTAGGTAATACTCTATTTTATTATTTTAAATACAAAACTAATACTAATAACTAATACATATTAATGTTAATATTTAATGTTTTATTTGATCATAAATAAATTTTTTCTAAAAGTTTGTAACAATCATAATATATTATAAGGAGCGATTCGTAAATCAAAATTGGTCCTTTTCAGTTCCACCTGCAGCGCCGTTATTACACGCGACCAGCACCAGCAGCAATTCGATCAACGTGCAGTGGAAGAACGGTGATGATGGCGGTTCGCCGATTCGCGGCTACATCTTACACTACAAACGCGAGTCCGGCGAATGGGAGGAGTTTAAGGTGTCACACAAAGTAAGCAGCTTTGTCCTGTCGCGACTCTGGTGCGGCAACGACTATCAGATGTACCTGACGGCGTATAATCGCATCGGCATGGGCAGACCCAGTGAGATTGTCAAGGCGACTACGAAGGGCTCCAAGCCGGATGACTCGCCTGGAACTGGCGACAAGTTTGTTACGGTTAATGTTTCATGGATCACCTTGCATCTCAGCACGTGGAATGATGGAGGGTGTCCCATAACTTTCTTTGAACTGGAATACAGAAAGAGCGGCGAGGGTATCTGGACGCTGGTCTCGAATAACATAGAGGTATTCGAATGTAAAGAGATTTTATTTTGCTAAATATATGTATATGCAATAAAACAAGATAAAGTTACTTATCTTTTCTTATAAAAGCGTTATAGAAATTATTACAGTTAGAAACGGATTTTTTAATCAATTTATCATTTATTTCAGAGTCAATTTTTTCTTTACAAAAACATTGGAAAAAGTCAGTATTTGTCGTTTTCGAATTTTATGTAATATCATACTCTTTATATTATATTAAATTTAATTTAGGAAAGATTTTAGTAATTTTAGTAATTTAATAAATTTTACATAAAATTGACTGAAAATGAGAATATAATTGAAAGAAATAATATTGTTTAATTTCAATTACTTCGGACATAAAAATTACCAACGCTTCGGCGTTCCTACTTGGAAAAACGATCTTCAAGAAATATTCTTAAAAAATAAAATAACATGAAATATGGAACGACATGTATAAATATTTTATTGTGAAACATTTTAATCACAAAAATTGTTTCATAATGCAGACATTTCGATATTATCCTTATAAACATTAAAACATAATATTATCGTCAATTGCTATAAATATTGATACTAACTTCTCTTAAAGACAATTTAATATTTTACACATGTATTACGGGATTATGATGGCCTACATGCAACTTATATATTGTACAGGTGCAAAAGACGTATACTCTGAGCGAATTGCAGCCGGGAACCACTTATGACATCCGCATAAGAGCCCACAACAATGCCGGCTCGTCGGTGGCTGAGTACAAGATAACGACGTTGCAACCGCACATTAGCACGACCATGTCCGCCATCGAGATCGATCATTACATTCCCCAAAACACCTCCGTATATTCGGATCTAAAGCTCATCGTACCTTTGGTATTAAGTTCATTCGCGATCATTGCTGCAGCCGGTGCCGTCTTCTACTGTTTCCGCAAACGTTAGTCTGTCACATGCGCAAACTTTTCAAATCAAAATTGTAAATAGCAAAAGAATTTGTTTAAAAAGTATAATAAATAAAACACACAAGAGTAAACACAAAATATAAGTCATTGAAATACGTTTGTGATAGATAGAATAATGCTGTTTTTGTAAAATGTCATCAGTTTTGAAAAGAATTAATTGTTTGTTTAATTTTGAAAGTGTGGTCATTTGTATCTTAAGATACTAATTGCAGGTCCATTTATGAGCGACATTGGAAGTCTGCATGACGCACAAACTGCAGCCGCCCTAGACAATAAGCAGAATATGGAGCAGCGTGAGCAGTATTATGCCACCGTGCGTAAACCGCTACGTTCGCCAATTCACGAGATGGCCACGCTCGAAAAAATACCAGGTGAGGTAAACATTAATTCGCGTCAGTGAAATCAAACCTGTTCTTTTTGTAAAAAAAAAAAAAAATCGACAGTGATATAAAACAAATGCAGGGCTCTTTTTTCTCTCTCTTTCTTCCTTCTATCTCCCTCTGTCTCTCTGAAAAATCGAGATTGCGCGATGGTAAACGATTGCGGCCCGAACGTCATTATTAACAAAACGCTATTAAATATTCTTGTAGAATATTCGGAAGATATCTACCCGTACGCCACATTCCAGCTGGAGGAAAGTGTTCCTGCAGGAGGCGACAGTCGCTGCAATTCTGCAGCGCCTCTTCAAACCTTTGTCTATCACGACCCTCGTCTCTCCACTGCCGATACCCTTCAGTTACGAGAGGTATCGTCTACCGATTTATGTTATTAGAAGTGCCGTCTTTTCGCTGCACGTTTCTACCCCGTACAATTTTCGACCGTGTAATATTTTTGTTTCTTTTATCTCTAATTCTCTAGTTTCACGATTCGTTTCCTTAACTTTTTTTGAGACTGAAGCGAATATTTGCAATTTTGGCCAAAATAGTCCACATCTGGTATTTTTTTTAATATAAGTAAAATAAACTTGATTTAAAGAAACTTTAGTTATCCTTAAATTTTTTAATTTTTTTTATCTTTAGCGCCTAAGCTTTTTTCAATTTAAAGTATCCTCGACATAAAATATAAATTATAAAAAAATCATAATTCTATATATAATATAAATAAGATCGTGATGCTGATTTTGGGTTTTACAACAATACAAAAAGAATACATTTATTATCAATCTGACAATTAAACGTGCGGGAAGAGACGCGTGAGCATGGCAACCTGTCACCGCTTCTATCATTCACTTTCATACATTCTCAGCTTCGTTACACCTGCGACAACTGCATGCATACCCCGATCAATGCACCGAGAATTATCTTACTCTTGCGACGTAAATCGGAATATTTAGCGATCTTCTATGCAAATACTTAGGTCACTTGTACTCGCATGCTCGGGATGAATTTTTCAAGTTTCTTGTTTCGCGCGCGATTACAAGTACATGTGATATTACGAATTTTAATTTGCGCGCGAACTTTTCTAATCTTTTCCAATTCGGAAACGCGAATGTCTCTGTTCCTTTTTTTTTTCAACTGCGAGATCGTTACGCCGATTAAGTGAGTACCATTGCAAGTTACATTGTTGCGACTGCTGGTCCCATCGTTTCGCCTCGTTTCGCAATTGTCCTGAAACGATTCGTGAATCGAAGTACTGATTAGAACAAACTAAACCTATCGAACGTCGTTCGCCATTTACATATTTGCATCTGTCGCCGAGTCTCGTCGTAGCTTTACTAGCTGTAGTATAAAAAAACTCATGATTCATCGCTTCCGCGACTCCTAGTTCGATGAAGTAGAATAGAGTTTTTGTAGAGATGGTGAAAGTTCATTACTCTTTTCCTTCACAACTAAGTAGAGGATAAAACAAAAATGCACACTTCTAGACTATTACTTCGAAATTCGTAATAAAAAAGCCGCGTAATTAGTTTTATTTATTTTTTGTATTATCAATAACAAATTAAATCTGTCTTTAATTAATCTCAATTTAATAATAAAAGTAACGTTTTTGTAAAAATGAATAATTCTTGTACAAAAACTAATTACTTATAATCAATTATTTGAAAAATTTACTTTTTTGAAATACGCATAAATGTAATAGATATATGATAATATATGTTTTTTGCAAGAGAGATTGTCCTTTTAAATTCGCAACTGCCCAAAGATTGTTCACTTGACTTATGATCAGCAAATTACATGCGAACATCTTCCGCTCTCGTGATTCCCGCGATACGTCGACTCACTTGAATAGCAAAAACCCGACGAGATAAATTATTATTAACCCCAGTCAGGCGGAAACCCGTGTACTTACGATCGTCGACGATTCTGCTCTAATCTTGAGATCGCTTCTCGTGCGATCCGGTAGACACAGAGATCCGCCGACGTAATCGGGGATGCGGCGGATGCGCGACACGCGGTGTACCATCTCATAGAAATCAATTCCGTCTGATTGCAGTCGGATTGCAACCGGTACACTAAGGTGCGCGGAGGCCGTTCGTCCTCTGCGCCGTTGCACAAAGCGCACAAGGTCAGTCAGGGCAAGTCCGAGTCGGAGGAGTACGACACCCTGGGCTCGGACAGCGACACGGAAGTCGGGACCAGCAGCCGAACCGAGTCTTCCAATCACCTCGTCGATTCGCACCACTCGGCATCTGCGGCCGACTCGCGTGTCCACAGTATGCAATATTTTCACCTCTTTCTGTTTTTCTTTCTCTTTCTCTCTGTGTTTCTGTCTCTCTTATTCTCAGGAGTGTAGCAGTAGGATGAAAGGCAACTTCTCGGATTAGAAGTAGAGGCTACGGTTTTTAATTCTTTTTCTTTTTTTTATTCTTTTTATCAATGTGTTTTCTCGCTGGAGACTCAGTCCCATGGTATATAATTTTTACTTCCGGAAAATCCTGTATTCTAAACACCTATTCCGATTTCCATTTCCACGTGGCTCGCGCCTTCCGCTGCTTCTAGTTGCGAGCACTTTCGTACTGTTGATATTGTAAACAATAGAAGCTCGACGATCATGGTAACGCGTGCACGTTTGTTTTCCCGACCTAATTTTGCCCGACGCACGTATGTGTATGCGATATACGTTTCCTTGGTTGTAGTCACACGAACCAACTGTTATTGTATCGAGCAACGTAGATCCATGATGAAATATCCACCGTGAGATCGCGAAAGCACTTGTGTGATTAATCATTTATTTTCGGCGAATTAGGTGTAAAAGACAAAGGGAAAACGTGTTTGCTTACAGACTTCCTGTACCATGGACCAGAATCTAGCACGTCTACAGAACCCTCACCGATTTTTGAGAGAAAATCGTTTCCTGGAAGGGGAAGACCCAAGTAAGCCTGTCATGCATTAGTCAATTATTAATCTTTTTAATCTTTTCCACGATGCTCCTGAATTTCTAAACTGATTATTTGCTCAGATATCAAAATTTACAATCAAATAAAGACTATTTAAATATGTCGTCAAATTCGACATTACATTTAAGTTTAAGATATATACATGCTCTAAACTAATTATTGTTTTTTTTATAATTATAATTATCATCAAATTATTTATAAGCCAATAGTTTTATGTATATGTATAGCTCGAACGCATTTTTACGGCCGACTTTTGCCGAAGGTTAGTAAAAACAGAGAGAGATGCGTTTGATAGAGGCAGATTGTTATCAAAGGTCTCCATAACTATAATATAATATATTTTATTAACTTTTGGTTAACACAGACTTATTGATCAAGTTTGGTTTTAAGTCCATATCATTAAATTTACTGTTAATAATCTAAACTCCAATTAAAACATGTCTCACTATTTATAAAATAGTCAGAAAGTCTGTTTGCATTCAGGATGTTACAGCTGGCGCGTCATACCAGCGAGGAGGCCCGTGCCCACTTCGGGCCAATCCCCGGGTTTGGCCATCCCAAGCACCAGTCGGGCAATCCCTGTGCCAATCGGGACCAGGAGCGTGACGGATCAGGAAACCTGTTCGTCCCCAAGCTGGACCCACCCTCGGGCTTCTCCGACGCGTTTGAGCTAAGCGAGGCCGAGTGCGACTTCGATCGCGGTCATAACAGCCAACGAAACGTCCGTGACTTCGTAATCGCGGTGTAAATACGTGTAAAAGCCTCCGATGCGTACGCGGGAATCCCATCGTAAGATAAAAGAGAAGAGGTGACATTAAAAAGTAAATAGAAGTGAAAAAGAAGAAGAATACAAAGGAAATATCGCGCGAGATTTATGCAAGCCGCGGTCCGTCGTTTCGTTAATGCGAATTGGCGTCTCGCGTCCGATCGCCAGCTAAGTGATAATTCCACTTGCTCCTTCGTCCTACTCCCGGCCTACGTCGACGAGAACGCGTCCGTCAGCTCGACGATCACATGCTCCGTAAACTGCCACCGGCCGTTTCCGGCGAGGTCGATCCGACGTCAAGATTATTTCTCGGCTTAAATATTTTAGGGCTGCGATTAGGCGAACGATCGCAAACGCGCTGCGATTGATCGTATAACAAAGTTAAGTTTAACAGAGAGACAGAGAGTCTATAAGCTGCCGTTTATTGGTTCCGCTTAATCGGTGGAACCAAAAAGTTTTACGCATCGCGTCGTTCGGGTACTCGACCGAGTACTTGAGCGGACCAGGTCGAGCTCTACATTGTTGTCTGTTCTATATCGTGGCGGAAGAAGAAGCGAGCGAAGTCCCCGCGAGTCCGCGGAGCGTCTCGACGACGACACGATCCGTATAAACTGCCACGTTTTATTCCGCGCTCCGTGTAATAATCCTAGTTAGTTAAAAATGGCGGCGCTATACGCGCGATCCATATCCACCTCGGATTTCTTCCCTCCACGCGACGATCTTTATATGCGAATATATTTGCCTCCGATTTGCCGAAGCACATAAATACGTACACAGTCTCCATACAGTCTTCTAATTATTATAATAGCGAAAATCACGACGTGAACGCGCGACGACTGTAACTAAACTGTAATAAAAGTCTAACGGTAACTGCCATCTTGCTCTATTACGAAGCGACCAACGACTGCGAAGAGATCTACGATCGGCCGAGATACCCCGCGAATTGTTTTTCGACAATTGCACGTGTTTCTGGCGCGAGACACTCGTACATGCATATCGAAAGCGAGCAATACGCGACCTCTCCAAACATTTTTTCCCCCTGTCTTCCAATCATTCTCGTCGATTCGATCAAACATCCGTTCATTCGTACCATCTTCCGCTTCTCCGCGAAGAGTATTACCGTATATGTCTATGTAAAGAGAAAGTAACGCTATCATTCGTCGTTGTCGTCAGTGTCGTTTTAACTTATCCGCGAGAGAGACTGAAAGAAGCATTGTAGTTTAGGTTTACACTTGACATCTGTCAAAAGAGTGACCGCAGGGTTTTTATGGTTTGTGCGGAAGCTACGAAAGTTTACAACGACAATGAAAGGAGACGGTCAGACGCGAGTATTGTGAAAGAAACGTCGAATGCGACGAATGTTGGGCGTAAACCTAGTCTTAGTAGACGAGTTACCACGTAGCGTAAACGTAACGACCGAACATAATGTCTGTAAGTTATCTATTACTGTACCCATTGTACATCTCGCTCACAAACTGCCGCGTACATCACACGCCATCCGAGACCCAGTCCCTCTCCCGATAGATAAAAGAAGAAATGAAGAGAAGAAGAGATCGAAGAAAACGTAAATGCGATGCCAGTCTGCGTCGATTAACGATCGACGGACCCTAAAGCTGATGATGATAATCTAAGAAATTATTGAGGTACACGAGAAGAGTACTATTTCGCGAGTGTCATCGTAACTTCCGCAATACTACGTGTTGCCATCGAATCATTTTCGCCAACACGTTACCCGTTGGCTTGTTGGGTTACCGTTCACACTCGGTCGGGTGACGATGATTTTTCGGCCAGCCGGTTTAAGTGCCCCCCATGCCTTTCCCTGTTATTTCGGCCCTCGAGTCATTCGCGCGAGGTGGAGGAAAGCGAAATAAGGAGTCGCCCTGTTGATGATATATCGTCTATCTTTATGACACACGAAATGATTTACCACGAAATTCGTACTATTGTGTTTTAGACGACTTTAGATTGTTTATATTCTATTTACTTTGTAAAATATACAACACTAATTCCATATTGGAAATGTGCGAGCCTGTGTGTTTCTTTACCTGTCCATCTGTTTCTCATCCATTAAAGTTTAATTGCAAATTTGTTTTGAAAATATCAAATTGATTTTAGAATATAATGCAGCTTTTACAAGATATTATTAAAAGGATTTATTTTTATTAGCTTTACAAAGGTATTAATTTTATTATTATACCTTCTCTATGATGTTAATTAATGCTTTTGCAATGTTTATCTTGTACCATTTTTACGAAGATTAGATATTTTAACAGCATTGATAGAATTAATTTTATTTATACCCCAAAAAATTTGATATCAATTTTGAATTTAGTTTCAAAAGATGATGGGTATTTTACTGTGCTTATCTCAAGTCTGCATGTCGATACGTGTATAAACGGAAATGAGCAATTAAATATAATTTTGTAAGCAACATGTTAAGTCAAATCTAGATTAAACAAACGTGAATAAAAGAAAATTATTTAACACAAATTTGTTACGTAATTATTTATAATTTTATAGATAGAGTATATATATACTCTCTGAGATAGTCAATGTTTTATTTAGGGAATCATCTGCTTTGTAGATATCGAATGAAAATATTTAGAGCAGTTACTTTCGTAACTTTTCTTTTGTCTTAAGTAATCTGATGGCAATTTAATTTAAAATGAATTTGTCAATTACTTAAGAAAATTAATTTAAATATTATAATATATTCCGCAAAAAAGACCTTCTGTTCATCTCTGTAGCCAACGATCGATTAGTCTTGAGAGGATATGCCGTGCAATCCTCTCAAGTCGGCAGTGTGAGTGTGAATGTGCACGTTGTGTGTGTGTGTGTGTGTGCATGTATGGGTGTATGTATATTAAAGGTACACACTGCAAGGGTGAAACAGTCCACCCGGGCATGCGCCAAGCTTTCTCTCCCTTCAGATACTATGAGCGGTGGTGTCTACGGCGGTGGTAAGTACGGGGCCGCGCTCCATAATTATTTTAACTAGAAAAAGCATACATTTATACGCTCCACTAATTTCACGTGGTTGTCTACGATTATTACTCTAGACGAGGTAGGTGCTATCATCTTCGACGTCGGACACCAGAGTCTCCGCGTAGGATATGGCGGCGAGGATACGCCGAAGGCCGAGATCCCGACGACCCTCGGGGTGTGGGAGGAACCTGCCGACCCCAGTGGAATTGACTGCAATAATGTCACCAAGAAGCACTACAACGTCGACGTCACGGCTATCCAAGTGCGAAAAAAGGGTACGCTATCAAATTTTGGTTCTCCCATTTTCAGACTTGCAAAAAATCAGTTAATTAAATTATTAAATACAAAAATACGAAATATAATCAAATATAATGAAAGTGACACTTTAAAAGCGAGAACGTGTTTTAAATTATCTTATTTTCATGTAACGATAATTTGTGCAAATATAATAATACTTTTACCTAATAATTAAAGAAATCGATATTTCAATCGTTAATATTTCGATAAATGTTATTCAAATAGCGTAATAAATGTCTACAATTTATTTAAATTTTTTTGTTGTTAATATTTAATAGCTTTAATCAAATTAATTAAAAAATATAGAAAAAACAGAATTCTTTCTAGATATGTATATCAAAATCCTAAAAATAAAAATAAATATTTTTTTCATGATTAATATAGAAACAATAATTAACTGTAGGAATTCTCGAATCCTCTTGTTTCACGAAACTTTGTATGAAACAATTTTATTTATGGAAACAATATATTTTTACGTAGAATTACCTTTTTATTGCACTAAAAAAAAATGATTTGTATAAAATATTTTGTACCTAAAATTGTAATACATATGAAATATTTATTATCAAAATACATAATTCATTTATAACTAATCTAGTTTAGTACAAGATTAATTAGTGTAGATACTTTATTAACAAAAGTATTTGTATTTTACTCACTTTGTTGGTATTTTTGCAATATGTAAAATTTTTTTTTGCTTAGATATGGAGATAGTGAGCCTGATGAAGGACGGTATGATCGACGATTGGGACATGTTTGAACGACTGACCGAATACACGTATAAGCAACGACTGCATGCCTTGTCCGAGCATCATCCGATCCTGATGACCGAATGTCCATGGAACACCAGACTGAAGCGTGAGAAGTTGTTAGAGCTCATGTTCGAGAAGTTCAACGTGCCGGCTATGTACATCTGCAAGAACGCCGTGTTGGCTGCTTACGCGAACGGTAGGTCTACGGCGATGGTCGTAGACAGCGGTGCTACACATACTAGCGCGGTACCGGTTCACGATGGTTACGTTATTACTCAAGGAATTGTTAAGAGTCCTTTGGGTGGCGACTTCATCACTATGCAATGTAGGCAGTTCTTTGAAGAAAAAGACATCGAACTGATACCGGCTAGTCTTGTTGCCAGCAAAGGTAAATAATGTTTCATAAAAAGTGCGCAGTTTTCCTAAATATACAGGGTGACCCATTTTAACTTAGGCAGCCAAATAACTCGAAAACTAAATCCAATAGACAAAAATGTTTCAAATAAAAATGGAACGGTGTCGAGGGGGACACGTTTTAGTCACGTTGTTTTTTTCCTAAGTGGAGGTGTTGAAAAGATATGAAGGTCACCTCCACTTTTTTAAATGGAATTATGTAATTTTTTTTAGATAACGTGATTCCTCTAATTATTTTGCATATAAAAGTATTAAGGTAGAGATACCAAAAAACCAATAGTTTTCGAGATATTTTACACTTTATTTTGGTACATATTGACACAAAATGTTAAATAACTCGTAAACTGTTAACTTTTTGATTATCGTACCTTAATGCTTTTGTGAACAGAATAATGAGATAAATCAAATGGTGTAAAGAAAACACATAGTTGCTTTAAAAAAAATATGTATACAAAATGGATAATTTTTTAAATATGCAACTATGTGTTTTCTTTACACCATTTGATTTATCTCATTATTCTGTTCACAAAAGTATTAAGGTACGATAATCAAAAAGTTAACAGTTTACGAGTTATTTAACATTTTGTGTCAATATGTACCAAAATAAAGTGTAAAATATCTCGAAAACTATTGGTTTTTTGGTATCTCTACCTTAATACTTTTATATGCAAAATAATTAGAGGAATCACGTTATCTATAAAAAATTACATAATTCCATTTAAAAAAGTGGAGGTGACCTTCATATCTTTTTAGCGCCTCCACTTAGGAAAAAAACAACGTGACTAAAACGTGTCCCCCTCGATACCGTTCCATTTTTATTTGAAACATTTTTGTCTATTGGATTTAGTTTTCGAGTTATTTGGCTGCCTAAGTTAAAATGGGTCACCCTGTATACATATGTATAAGAAATTTACATACAATGACATTTAACTATACAAATTATTATTGTTATTTCTTACAGGATAAAATATTGGCAGATTTTTAAGCGGAGTTAATAATTTAGATTTTAATAAACTATAAAGAATTCTAATATAATTTCTGCTTATTGATTCATATTTCTTTTAGATGTAGTACGAGAGAGAGATCCTCCTCGCTGGACGAAACGACCGGGACCGCAACCATCGTCGTCTTGGCTGAGCTACATGGTGCGAGAGTTGCTACAGGACTTTCAGATGAACTGTCTCCAAGTATCGGATAGTCCCTATGATGAAGACATGGCAAATACTCTACCCATGAAGCATTATGAATTCCCGACTGGTTACAACGATGACTTCGGATCTATAAGACTTATGATACCCGAAGCTCTTTTCGATCCTAGTAACGTTAAGGGTGTAGGTGCGAGTATTTTAGGAGTCGGCCCTCTGGTCACCACGAGTGTCGGAATGTGCGATATGGACATAAGACCAGTACGTACCTTCGCAAATTTATATTATGAATAAAATTTACTTTGATTAGATTGAATTAAAGTACGACCTTCTTAAGATATTTCAAATCAATTTTGCTGATGGAAAATGAACTTTGTTGAACCATCAAAATAATTACGTGAGCGCGATGAACAGCGTTGCTAAAGAAATTAATATTTTAGCAACAAATTTGAGCATCTTACATAATTATTTTGATGATTCAAACAAAACTATTTTCAAATCTGTACCTAGCTAAATTTTTAGATACTTCAGCGAAATTGTTCCTTTGCATTTTGTACATTATTATTTATAAAATAACAAGACATTTATTACAGAGTCTATATGGCAGCGTAGTGGTGACCGGCGGCAATTCTTGTCTTCAAGGATTCAGTGAGAGATTGAATCGAGACTTAGCCAGTAAAACCCCACCGGTAACTCGTTTTGTAATATTGATAGTAAGTACTTATTAAATTTCTCGATTTATAATAATTTAATTTTCATTCACACACAGAGTATGAGACTGAAAATAATCAGCGCAAATAGCTCAAGCGAGCGACGTTATGGTGCCTGGATCGGTGGCTCGATCCTCAGTTCTTTGGGCTCATTCCAGCAAATGTGGCTGTCGCGTCAAGAGTACGAGGAATCTGGCAAACTCATTTTGGAAAGATGCGCGTAATTAAGTGATGGAAAAATTGGAAAGATGGCACAAGAAATGGATACTTCATTTTCAGTAAATTGATTTTTATGCTCTTATTTTCAGCTTTAAATTAATATAATCGTTTCCCTGCAAGTAAAGCAAAATTTTAAAAAACAAAATCAAAAAAATATTTCCAGACAATTAGGATATTCTTGCGATATTTTTCGTATTTCATTTATGTTATCTGGGTATTTATTATATACTGGTATAATGTGAAAAGAGAGGAATTCATTAATTTTTAATTTTATCACAGACACTAATCAAATATTTTGCGCAAACATTAAAAGAAATTACGTAACAATTGACATGGCGACGGCGGTGTAATATGTTATGAGCCGTCCTCGTGAGCAACAACCATCAAACTCATTTCTGAAGCGCCTAAAGCATTATTAATAAAAACGTAGTTAGAATGTACTAAGATTTTTTTGCAATTTGTGAGAGATAATTTTTTACGAAAAAGATTGATGTGGAATGTTTCCTCGTAACCTTGCACTATAATTAGCAGAAAGTGCGATTAATCAGAAACACCTTGTATAACGCATAAATTGCGAATAAGCAATGTTTAATCTACAATTCGCTTAGATGCCAGTGTTAGACATATAACACATACGGCTTATAAGAATACAGTTCCTAATTGCTCCGTGCTAATCTTCCATATTATTGTATTTTAAAAGAGAAGAATCACTTCATGTTAAAGCAAGCGTAAATGGATACAATATAGATTTATCGCACAATAGATTTTTATTATTTTATTAGATAGTTATTTTTATTAGATATTTATTTGCTGTAAACATAAAATACTCGTTTTATACGTTGAGACAATAGAGACATATCCATTATCGCAATTGTCTTTGTTTTAAGTTATTCTCGAGAAAAGTTATCATAACGTTATCATAACGTAGTAAAAGTAGTAGGTAATATCATCGTACATTCATTAGTTATATACATACTATTACTGTAAAAATATCACACGACAGTCATGCATTATTAATCTTAGAACTGCATACATATTTTTTTGCATACGTAGACTACATACCGAGTCTCTCAAACACAGTTGGATATTTTTATATATAGTATCTAATTCTAGGAAAGCGTATATTTTTCGACAAATCTTTTGCCAGAAGATCAAAGTTCTAATCAACTTTCTAAATTAAAAAATAAGTATTTAAACAAATTCTCAAAAATGTTAACGACTAACTCTTGTCGGATCTCGCAAATACATATATGTGTGTAGTTCTGGGTTTAAGAAGCTGACCTAGATATTTTTATAAAGAAGAAATATTGTTTAAATTAAAAATCAGTGGACTATCAAACGTGACAGAAAACACAATTTAAAAAAGCAGCTGCTTAAAATGCTATTAAATTAATTCTTATTTCTTAAATCACTCAGAATATTTCAATTACTACTATATATTTTACTTACGATAAATTGATTATTCGTTTTTTTAATTTTGTAATTTATAACTTATAAACAAAAAATTTATATTATAATATTTGTGCTATTATAAATATCATGAAGATTGGACTCCTAACATGTTAAGTTACTGCTTTTTTAAGTCGTATCGTTGGAACAATCACACATATAGACAAAAACAGAAAAATATATTGATTATCTTGACGGCTGCAACAGCCACTTTATTAAAATCGATATTAAATGTCTATAATACTTAAAATCACAATCTTTGAATCAAAAAACGTAAGAGTAATCTAAATAATAGATATCAATATATCAAAGTAGAAATGTGGTAGTTCGAACCTAGTAATTTTTATATCTAATCGCAGGAGTGAGTAAAGAGACGGTGTAATCCAAGTGCGTTATTATTTCTATAATAATTAATCGATGAGGTCTATTTGTTATTGTAGCTACTAATACTGAGATATTTTCAAATCAACAAGCGATCAATTCTCGACGGTGCGAAATCTTGAGAACGCATAAAAATATTTGCGTATCTTGTTTCATCGCAGTAAGTCGGAAATATAGTAACAATATAAATATCAACAACTAATAGTAATCTCAGAATATATCTACGATATCAGTACTAAACAAGACTACAGTACAAGTCAAAATTTAGATATACTATAAAAGAAATATAGATTTACAGTACAATTCTCAAAATTTATATACATCATATCGTGAAACGAATAGATCTATAGTGCAACAGAATCTAAATACAGTTGTTCCGAAAGAAAGAAAGAAACTTTTTTGGTCCGCAGTAAAAACACAAATAATATTCATGTATTACGTGCTACGACGCCGTATGTTATGTATATTTAATATGCGATATGTACTGCAATATGCCCTGTTCCTAATCTTTTAAATTTGTACCAAATAAAGCTCGGACATTTGTAATACATTGTAATATTGTAATATTGTAATCCAAACTGCTTAAAAGGCGCTTATAATCTGCAATTTCTACGAGCGACACAGTCATGATTTCAAAAATATCATTTACAAAATCTAATATAAATAACAATATATATAAAATATATTAAAATAGCAGACACTATAAAAATTCATCACTGTGTCGCTTGTATTCTGAACGTTTGCTTTATTAATTTTTCCTCAAAATTTCGTAAATTCGTAAACTTGCACAAAGCTAAAAGATTAATTAGGACGTTAATAATTTTATGATCTACGAACGCGCGGTGAAACAATTGCATACGTTTGATCTACATATAATCATTAAATTAATAAAAGAAACGTCTCATTTTTGTCTCTAATCACCAGCATGTTACCATGAGGAACTTTCAAAAGCAAGTTTCCGAGGGAACTTTATTATCACTCGGCGAACCATTACGATATCTTTAACTACCTAATCGCTTCGGCTGTGGTAATTTACAAATGGCATTGTGAACAGGCATGGACAGCCATCCGGCCAACGCAATCCCGATAGAGTCTGCCATCGTCGCGATTCCCAAGGAAGATTCACGATCCGTCTTCGGAATCTATAAGAGATTTCACGTCAAATTAATATTAAGCCATAAAAAATATCACGAGATAACGAGGTATAATATTTTTCATAAAATTGCAGAAAACTTAACGCATTTTTTTTTTTCGCAGAATATAAATAACAATAATATCACATCACTATTCTAATTTTTCACTCAATAATATAAATATAATACAATACATGTTAATAACAGTTATATTGCTGAAATTAATATAAGAAATTGTAATATTGGTAAAAACTATTGTTTATATTTTGTAGGATTCGTATTATTTAATTTGCATAGTTCTTAATTTTAACTTGTTTCTTAAATAAAGAAAGTAGCATTGTTACCTCGGTCGACATTCGATAGAATGTGTTCACGTATGCTGCACCGCCAAGAAGACCCTCCCACAATACAATGATAAAAACGATCCATATATTTGGTATATAATAGTAAAGGGTCTCGAAGAGAAAAATTATAACGTTAAAGAACTGAAAGAAACACAGTGAATTTTCAATCTTATAATCTGTATTTTTCTGTTCGATTTACTAATTTCGGAAGTTTTTATTACCTGCAGCACGGACATAATCCAAATTTTATTAATGGTGATCAGGTTCACCGAAGATCTCGAGATAAATACACCTATTTGATAATCCACTTGGAGCCATCTGTATTGTTCGGAATGTGTCAACCAAATGTCTTTGAATTCGATAAGCTCGTACTATAAACAAAGTTTCGCTTAATTATATTATAATTTATGAAATTAATAAACTAGATAATGCATTTTCTAATGAGAAATGATGAAGTTGATAAGTCATAGATATCCGACGATATAATTCTTGCATATATGTATAACATGTCCTTTTTAAAAATCAAAATAGAAATTTATTTAATTTAATAAGAGCATCAATAAATATGGTAAAATTATATAATGTTAACAGAAAGGAAAAGATTGTTACAATTGATATACAAGCAAAGTAAAGATGTGTGTACACGCATACACACACATACACATATATATATATACAGGATGTCCCAGAACTATTAATTAATATTTCAGGGAGTGAAAGAGGATGAAATTTTGAACTAAAAGTTCCTTTGCCAATTCTGGCTCACTTATTTATTTGGTGCATCATCCTATTTATATATTTATTTATTAATATGAAAAATTATAAAATTTTAATCGGGACAATGCATAGCAAGTGAGAGTAGTCTCATGGTATGCTACGCTCCTGCATATCGTCCTTCCCGCTACATGCTATCTGATTAATCAACTTTAATCGTTAATAACTCAGTGAATAATAGACCGAACCCAAATTGGCAAAAGAATTTTTAGTTAAAAATTTCATCCTCTTTCACTTCCTGAAATATTAATTAATAGTTCGGGACACCCTGTATATAGTAAAAAAAAAATACAAAGATTGTAGCGGAATGTCATTACCAAGCCTTGATTGATGAAGTATTCAAACAAGTAAACGAGCCCAAGTGGTATCATAAACTTCAACAAGCCAGGCACTAAATTAATCTTGTCCCTAAAACTCTTTTCGGGGACCTTGATGATTTGTTCTTGACTGTCAATGCCATTCTTGGTAATCGGAATTCTAATGTGTGTCGGGTGTTTGAGGATACCCCAGAATGTAACTGCTTGCAAAATTGGCACGGCCAACATGACTAACAATGTATTCTCGATAGATAGTACCAAGGTAAGTCCGGCGTAAGATATTGCGCCGATTACCCCAGCGCCGCCGGTGCCCGATGACCACGTCGAAATCACTTGCCTGCGAGAAAATGTATAACAATTAACGATAAGAAAATTCCGAGCAACTGAAAATCTGATAAAACGAAAACTGAAGAAATAAAAATTAAAATTAACATAAGCTTATCTTACAATTTCCGCATTTCAAATAATTTGACGTTAGAATTTAACAAATAGGTTCCGCGTTATCTAACGAGTGTTTGTATTACGAGACTCTTCCGCTTCTGCATTTGTCTAAAATGACAGTACAATGACAACTTGGACGACAAACAAATAATTTCTGTAGTGTAGGTTCTCTTACGTTTTTACAATAGAGTGATTAGTGATTATATGGTTAACTGTAATTACTAGACTGCGGAAGTTTATGCAGGAATTATATGCTGTTATATGCAACGTATATATATGCAATATATATGCACAAAATATGCAATATATATGCACAAAATATGCAAAATATATAATATTGGAAATATGTAAGAGTACATTTAATCTTTATTTAATTCTAACTATTATAACATAATGTTATAGATATACATAACACATTTCAGATATAATTCAAATTATAGTAAGCAGTAATCGTGTTCTCTAGACTTTATCAAGTGAAAATTGAGAGTGTTTCTTTATCAGAAAAATATAAATTTAAATACTAAATATGATTTTCTATATCATATAACATATGATTTTAACTCAAACTGTTGTAACATATTATAGAAACTATAACTAACACGTGTATAAACTACTAAGGCATACAGAAACAATATAAGAAATAGTTTTAGAAATAGTTCAAATTGTAGTAAATAACAATCGTTTTCTCTAAAGTATCAAGTGAAAATTGATGGCGTTTATCAGAAAAAAATATGTTTAAATGCTGAAAATGATCTTTCTACATCACATGATGTTACTGGCGCATATTTAAATTTACTCCAATGATTTTGTGGAATCCCTTCCCCAACTGGATGTACCGCTGGTGCTCCTTCCAGAATTTGTGAAATTTTTAAGACGGTTGTGAAATTTTTGTTTCTTTTTAAGACATTGTCCAGTTTTGAAGATATTCTTTGTCCACATTCGCCGGGAATGCATTTAGAGTTTGAAATCACTCCAGTTATTAAGCCTATTGATTCCGTTAATGGCAATTCTACTGTTTCCAAACTGAGCTAATTTGTAAACAAGTTTAATTCATCATACTAGAAGTATGAAAAATATCGAAAATAATACGATATGCAAAATATATGCAAAATATGAAAAATATATGCAATATGCAAAATATGCAAAATAAAAAAAGTATTTTTGAAATGCTGTAATGGCGAAACATATTTCTATATAAGTCTCACTTGCTTAGCCCTATTCTATAAAAATATGCATTTGCATAAACTTCCGCAGTATAGTAATTACTATTCTGTAGTTATCCATAGCCTGAGTATAAAGTGATTACAAGTCTATGTACAAACTGGTAAGCTTTAAACGTGTATTATTTTATTTTATTTTTCTAGATATGGTGCGCGTATATTACGTTTTATATGCACACTTCTAGATCTGAACTCGCTGACATCGCATTATATTATCACTATTTCTCTATTACTATCTAAATATTAACTTATACTACAATTCTAGAAATATACCCGTCATCGTGGCAAACTCCGACTTTCACATATGCGCTGCATTGAGTAAATTTGAGTCGAAAACTTTAAATGCCTTTCGACACTCTACCTTGTATTTTAATATTTACATTCAAAGTGTAAATTTTACACTTCTTCCGTCTTTTTTCATTCCTTTGGCCGTTCCTAAAGAATTAACGCTCTGAAGCATAAAAAATTATATCCTAAAAAGGAAATTGTCTACCTTCATTTTATCCATGCATCTGTTTTAAATATAAATTACACTTATTTCAATTAAATTAATATAAAATCTTGTTATGCAACAAGAAGCTGTTGAATCAATGATCTATATATTGCTGCCGGAAGTTATAAGAAGTTTCAGTTTCCTGGTATGTATATAAACGAGCGAGAATGAATATAACGCATCTATAATATGACAATAACAAATGGAGTATATACACTTACTTGGAGAATTGGTTACTGTAACTAAGAAGAGTAACTTCACCCAAGCCTGAGGAAAGCGATGTTATGACGACGCCCATAATGGCGACCCATTCGGTAGTACTCAATGACACCATGAGGAATCCTGCAGCGGAAAATAACACACAGGTAGCCAGTCGAGCACTGTAATTAATGAGTCGATTGATCGATTAGCGAATGATGGTTGCGACCAGCTGCTTGTACAATCGCGGAAAGGACTTACGCGGTATCCGAGGCTTCGCTGTGCGCCGGTTTTAAAAAAACGAGGTTTTTAAAAAAAGAAAGGAGATATATCGAGAAAAAAAAGATATTGAAAAGTAGAAACACTCGAAGTGCATGCTAGATTTCATATTCAATTAATTTTCCATGCGATTTGTGCACTTTGAACAAATGTTGAATTTTCTTCCACAGAATGTATACGTCTTATAAAAGAAATTTATTATTAATTTAATTAGTTAGATAATATTTCAAAAAATTACTTTTCACGATAAAAATTTAGATGTAACTAACTTTTTACACTATATGTAAAAATATGAAAAATGAAGGCATTTAGAAAATAAACATTGCTAGTTATTTAAGTTAAATCCAGTGTGTTATGGGTTTTTTTTATCACTTTTAGTATTTGCTTACTATTTATCTTAGGACTAACATAATTAAGAATGCACACATCATTATCAAGAACATCCAATCATCGCGATGTAAAATAATCTTGGCACTATACTTTTATTGCAATCATTTTGAGCTATGATTTTATCATAATGTGCATCCAAATGTGGAATCTCTGCAGATATGAAGATAAGATATTTTAATCTTACAGAAAAATGCTCAAATATTATTAATGCAATAAATTGCACAATACCAGGAAAATTGCGTAAAATCTGGAAAACAGTACAAAAGTTTTGCGAAAAAAAAAATAAATCATATGTCACGTTTAGTTATCGTTTCAATTATTTAATGAGATTAAAATGCAGAATTGTGTAGAAAGTAATATGTTTTGTAGTGCGCTCACTGACTTTATTCTGACAAGTAATTACAGGATAACGCTAATATGCACAAGAGTGCACTTCATAACGTTCCATTCGAATAAATAAAAAAAAAAAAGAAAATATAAAGATACTTACTGCACTAGAAATGGTAGAAATGGTGCCGTGATTTTGATTGCCAATGCTGGCAGAATGTCTGCTAAAAGAATGGCACCGGTTGAAACTGTATTGCATGTCCGATTGTGATATGGTTCCATCGTGGTTGTGACATTTGGGCTTGACGTGTCATTCTAAAAAAAATCATAAGAACATTGAGAACTGTCATTATATTATAATATGTATTCGTTTAAAATAAAAATTAAAGAAAGTATTTCAAATAATTAAAAAATTAAAAGAAGTATTTGAAAAAAAAAAAGATTTTGCGAAAAATTTAATTTGAGTATTTTCTTTATCAAATTTTTGACAATATTAAAGATATCTGTAATAAGTAAAGGGCTCTGTGCCCTTTATTTATAATATTTATTTTACTCTTGTAAAGCCTTATAACTATTTATTATTAAAGATTTCGTTTCGCAATTTTTATTTGTTTTACAAAAAGTATTCGCTTCAAAATGTAAAAATAATTTTTGTTTTACATACTATAATAAACAGAACGTTAAAAATAATAATGTTAATATTTTATGAGTATAATATTTTGCACATATGACAAATTAATTCTTGTTACACCTGTCTGGTTTACATAACATGTCGACTATAAATACGACGCAAAAAACACTGATTGCACAACATTATAGTGTAGCTTGATCGATGACACACTTTTTTCACTCTGGAATCCGGTCGGACGACATAAATTATTAAAGTACGACGATTTTCCTCGTTTAAGACAAAGAGGCAAATCATTATGCTATTAGAAACGGACCATTGAGAATTATAGCGCGGATTTATCAATATATGTAGATATATTGCTAAATTGCGACGTAAATCTGAATAATGAAATCAATTAGAACGCACAATTTGCATAATACTGATTATAATACTGGTCTACAAATCGATAGAAAATTTTCCATAGAATTTTCACGAGTACAATATTTAATCAAATAATAGAATCGTACAATTGTTAAACAATAACAAGAAAGAAGGACGCACAAAGCAAAGCCTATCACGGTCAAAGCTAGATCAAGATGCTTATTATCATTATGTGTGAATTTATATATCGCGTATGTAGTTCTCTCAATCGCGTGCCGAACATTTTTCTAAATATATTTAGAGTTGCGTTGTAAGTCTGAAAAAAAATGTTCGGCACGCGATTGAGAGAACTACATACGCGATATATAAATTCACACATAATGATAATAAGCATCTTGATCTAGCTTTGACCGTGATAGGCTTTGCTTTGTGCGTCCTTTTTTCTTGTTATTGTTTAACAATATTTAATGATATATCAAATTGATCGTATATATAATATATTGACAAGAATAAATCGATACATAAACTGTTCGAATCACGCCATTGACCCAGCTCACACAAAGTTAAATATCACTGCAATTGACATTTTGATCCATAATGATAACAAAATGTCAATTGCAAAAGACTGATTTAAAAAGAAAAAATATCTATTATTAATAGTATTTATTAATTGTGTCAATTCTTCAGTTCAGTTACTTTATACAAATATTCGAGATTTATTTCTATATTAAAAATAACGAAAATACGTAAATATAAAAACGAGTAAATATGATATTTAAACGGCCAAATGTAAATATAACTTTTTACTTTTTATTTAATGTTAAATTAATGGTAAATTATTAATCTCTCCAATTATAATTAATAAATAGATTCGCTGTGTTTTATCAAATAGGTAAATCAGATCTAGTAGCTTCTTAATAATACAGTTTATATGTTCTTTGTTTGCAACATTGCACTTTCAAATCTAGATCAATATATATCTGTGAAGTGTATCTGTAAATAAGATACCTTACGCGGGCTTTACTATGATACACATTATCAAATACTGTTTCTCATGTTGTTCGATTAATTTCTAAACTAATGGATAAAAAATAATTTTCAAGAAAATGTAGAGATATCTCTGCATCCGATAAAAAAATGATCGATTACATAAGTAAAGATTAATTTTACACAATTATCTCATAAAGCTAGTCAGTTTTTTTTTAGAATTTACAAAAGAATGATACGCAAGAATATTTCCAAAATTTAGAAAGAAAAAATATGTAAAACTAAAAGATCTCCGAAAATTTAAGTCACAAATCATCGCTATGTTAATCTTTTGTAAATGAAGTAAAATAATTTATGCTCTCACATGCTGAGATGAACTTGATATCTATTGTCAGTCTTTGTTATTGTAACTATTGTTATCTGTAGCAGGCAACAATATGAGTCCATGAGGTAATAGATCTGTTCTTTATTCTTTGAATTCTTTGAAATGCTACACATGATGTAATAAGTTGAAGTGAAACAAATATATAGTTTGTTTCACTTCAACTTATATTGTACTGTATGTACACCAATTCAGAGAGTTTTTCCATCAAGAATAGTCTATACCATCTCTGTCTTATCTGAATTTAAAAAAGTAATCAAATATTTCATTGACACATAAAAGTTTATTAGGATAAATGTTCCAAATTATATAACTTCATGATAACCTAATTATTTATATTGAAATACTTTCATATGTATAAATTTCTTAAATATATTGTTAGAATCTTAATTCAAAAAATAATTATAATCCTATAAATTAAAATAATTATTTTTTTTACAAACGATACGCGAGAATTATTCAATTTATATTTTAATATTAAAAGTATTATGAATATTTTATTAAGTTATTATATAATTCTAATATTATGTGTATTCTTTAATAAGAACACACATAATATTTGATGTAATATAGTAAGATTTCAAGTTTATCATCAATTTCAAGTTTTATCAGATTTAAAGAAAAATCTCCAGCTTTCTTCGCGCGATAATCAAGAATTATATGGTTACTCACATTCTCACCGAACTTGCTTTGTAGAATGTCATGGGCCGCACTGAGCATCACGACGTAGCCGTAATTGTTGCATAGACCTAAGATCCAGAAGGCTACGAGATTGCGCCATCGTACCTTCTTCAAAATAGCTTCCTCGTCGAAAACATTCTTGGCCACTTGCGAATTCGTCAGAATGATTTTATTCATTTCGAAAACCAGTTTGGAGAAGGGTATCTTTTTGCTTCTCTCTCTATTGATCCGATCCTACTCTGCCTTCTTACTCGTTTTTTTTTTTGTTTAATTTTATCAATTTTTCTTCTCTTTTTTTTCTTCTTGTTCTGTCTTCTTTTCTTTGTCTATCTTTAAATTCTTTCCTTGTTATTCAAAACCCTGCTTCTTTCTTGATATTTCTTCCTTGGAGCATGTGAACGCCTACTAAATCGGTTTGTAGGGTCGCTTTTATGCCTCTCTTTTTTTCTCTATCGGTCTATCTCTTTCTGACTGATTTTCCTTTTTCTACTCTTTGTTGCTTCGCTTATTCCCTATCGCTATCACCATCTCGTCTTCGGTTTCTCTTGAGCGAACAATTGACCTAACAGCTGCTTCTCTTTCTAGATTGAATTTAACATTCGGACTTAGAAAAACTTTATGTTGATAATCGCAGAATATAACATGAGAATAATTTGTGTACATACAGTTACTGATTGGCACCGACTCGTTTACAGTTGAATTATTCGCATAAAACAGAGCGTTAACTTCAACGTACTTTCTCTTTCACAAATAAAAAGAGATTATTTCGCTCTAATTAAAAATGACTATATATCGTTTCTATTAATTCTGCGAATTCTTTATTGGCCTGCCTTTTACAGTAATCGACTTAAATCACAGTAATCTAGGTTGTACTTGCTGATAAGAATCACATAAAATAGAGCACCGTCTCTTTTTCTTTGTAACTGACAGAATCTTCTTGCAATGGAGAAAAATATATATTGTCTCGGTTGATTTCGCAATGAGTTCTCCGATGGCCTATGTGTAGTTGATAAATGAAAATACCTCAGCTACTAATGAATCATTCACAGAACACATGATACTAATAATGAGAGATTTCAATGTCTTCCTTTGAAATTGAGAAAATATTCTATTCGAAAATAAATATTAGATTAATACCACAAAATACTTCGATTTCAATGTTCAGATATTCTCTCGATATTTGATCGAGAACGTTTTTTCCTTTGAGACTTTACTATATAAATCTACGACCTACGATGCGTTGGATACACTTTTGTCGAGAATGATACCAGTCTGCGATTCCTATCTTCAGTTCCCTTCTCCTTCCACGATACGTGCACAGTCAAGAGCTTCGAGAAACTTCTCTAATCTTTCTTCTCCAACCTTTCTTCAATCGCTCGTGCGAACTTAAATTCTGTAATTCACGGATGCGCTTCTTTTAAAATGCACTAATAGATCATTGTTGGCATCAAATTTTAAATTGTGCTTCTCGCAATTTTCTCGATGAATAAACGGTGCTTATCTGCTTCTATTTTGAAATTGTGTGGCCAGATTAAAAACTTGAGAAATAAACGATGATTAAAGATCAAGATCGTCAGTTAATCTGGGTATCTTTATTGGATGGACTTTCCTCTCGAATGCAGATTTTTGCGTAGGTCGACCAAATCCTTCGAACAGTTCAGCGACTATTAATAAAAAAAACAGAGTGAGATAATTACAATCGTACTGAATGGACAACAGTAATTGTCGATAAATTAAAAAAAGTATGTGTTCTTAGCTTGCACTTTGCATTGGCATATCTTAAAACAATATGTGTATGTTCAAGATATAAATAGTGCATTAATATTTATTGCTATTTCAAAGAGAAAAAAGATTAAAAAATTTTAAATATGCATTATGTTGTATAAATATACTATTTTAATGTTTTATGTTATATTTTTATACATATGTATGATTATATCTCCTACTCAATTCTCGCATAAATTTGCCACATTCAATGACCACCACTATGTCTAATACTTTCAAGTATCTCCAGTTAAGATACTAAACTGCATTTTCTATGCTACTATTCAAGGATAAGATTATCGCGCAATTTCGCACAGACGGACACGAGGAAATTCAAGACTATCTTATGTATTATTCGTGGAATTCGCGCTTAATTTCCTTAATATTCGAATAAGCACGAATGATTTAATCTGGAAATTATTCACGTTAGCATGCTTGCATTTTATGAAAATGAATCTCAAGGAATTTCAATTTGTTTTGTACAGTTTTCTTATAAGTTGATATTTGCAAAACTACATTTTTTTAAAACGATGCTTTTGTCATTTATAAAGCGATGTCATTTATAACGCACCATGAAATGTGAATGTAAATTAAAGACGCACATTGTAATGGAAATAGGCATATATACTAAACATAACATTTTGAGGAACACTCCAAAATTACATAACATTTTGAACATAGGAACACTCCAAAATTACCCAACACGTCACTTTTCTAAAAATATACTACTAAAAATACTTTTTCAATAATTTTTTTTTTATGTTATAAGTACGTAGGACGTATAAGTGAACATACATGTGTTCGATAAAAACACAAATTCAAATTTGAAATCAGAAGAAATATATCTTCTATATTCTTACTTTTTTTTTATTTGTCAATACTTCCGTATAAATTTTTCTTATTGTATATCTTCCCATATTTATAGTAACACAGTTGTGTCTTAACAAATAGCGCAGATTAAAAAACAGATTATCTAAGAAAAGAAAGAACCCAAAAATGAGCAGAATAGATATTCCTGAATGATTTTTATATTTGTACAACAAAGTACTTATTACGGTTGTTGAAAAAGGAATGACAAAGATAATAAAACAACAATTGCATTTTGGCATAATTTGCATTTGTTTGCTTTAAATTTTCGTCGATTTAAATCTCTGATTTTTAAATCTTTTCTTAGTATCACGGAATGTAAAAATAAAATAATTCATATATTTATTGTATTATATCTTATGTCTCTCTCAAGAGGTTATTGTATTCGTATTTTAATTTGTTTGTACTATTATCTGTCAATTATACTTTGGTCGTTAGTTTCGTTTAAATAATCCACTTCCGAACGACTTCCCACATCTCCGATCCACGAGCTTTATCACGACTCACATCCGCTACGGATAACTCGCTGCAGTTTGCAGTAACGACTTTTTGACACACGACTGACGTGTACTTTGTATGTATGTATGTACACGTCGATTTACAATTGATACGTCTTCAACAATTTCAGCCGGTTGTGCAATATAATCGCGACAGTATTAATTACCATATTGAAAAAGGAAACCACTAAAGTGAAACTCGATCAAATAGACTCCTCAAACCCAAACAAATCACTTAAATAAGTAAATAGTTTTTAATATTAAAATTTTGGACTGGTTCTGTATGATCGTTAAAACGCAATTTACTTTTCTATTATGCTATATTATCGGTTCAAGAACTATAACTATATTATATAAACGATTTTATTTACATACACAATTCTTTCTCGATATACATTAACTGTACTTCCTTCACGGTGTTATCACTTCAATTATTTAAAAACATCACTTGCGATAAGACAAGCTACGTGTAATTTTACTTCTTCTAATCGAAAGATATTGATATGTCAATAATTAAAATAAAATAAAATATAATCTACATGATGTTACTAAACCCTTAAAAAAACGTTTTTAAAAAAAGAAAAAAATATTCGCCAAGTACATACATAAAAAAGGTATTGAACTTCTTAATCAAAAACAGATATGAAATAAATGTGATTAACCAAGTATTTTTACATAAGACAGACTGAAAGTGAGTAAAATTGTCAACTGGTTTATAATGAAGAAAAAACTTGGCGTACCCGGGTCGCATTAAAACATAATATTCTGCAGATATACACAATATATGAAAACAATAATTCAACAAAGAAGAGATGTTAATAATGAAATAAAGACTTCAAACATTTAACTAAGAAAATTGATCCAAAATGATCAGCTTACTTCGTAATAACTAACATCTAGTATTACAAGCCTCGTATAGCATTACAAATATAGTATTACTATATAGTCTCTTTGTGAAACAGAGGCTTATTAGTCGACTAGAAATGATTGTCGAGTCTACAGTAACGACTTAAATAGATCGAATTAACTGATTGGAATACTGTTTGTTTGGCTGCGCTTTTATCGTTTTGCTCCTAAATCGTTTTATTAAATTTAATAATAGCGCGTGACTGAAAACATTTGTTTACTTTAAGCTTATGAAAGTGACTTACACATAAATGCATTCGTCCATATTGTTTAATTATTTTTTAAATATTTTCATATAATAATAATTGTACAATTGTATTTTGCACTAAATATAGATCTTTATTGGATTTGGATAAAAATCAGGACTAAATTCTAATATCTGTGGAAAATACGGAAAAAGCTTGACTTACACACACACACACACACACACACACACACACACACACACACTCCCTCTCTCTCTCTCTCTCTCTCTGTGTAGAGCCTTTCGTTAACTTTATAATATATTGATAGTTTAAATTGTTGCCTTATATATTATAAATAATTCAAAATACATAATTATGATCTCAAAGGTAAAACAAAAAAGCAATAGTCGTGAGTATGTTAATACAAGTTAAAACCTAGAATTACAAATCATGGACAGCACTATATTAATGTATTGTGACTATAATAAATCTTTTAATATAAGAAGCTTTTATTATATATACAGTGGGTTGCCAAAATATTAGGGACAGTGCAATTTTTCTGTTATTTTTATGTCAATATTGCCAGGCTTTACATAGAACTTACAAATAAGATAGAATAACTAGAACAGCATTAAAAATAAAAATACTTCACGGAATTTTATTAAGAGGCACTTGCAAAGTCAAAATTAATAGAAAAATCGCACTGTCCCTAATATTTTGGCAACCCACTGTATATTCAATTTATATCGAATATATAACGTATAGTTTTTAAATAATAGTGAAAATATACTTACTTCAAATTTATCTGAAGAATCCAGTAAAAACAGATCGAAGAATCTCTTATACAATAACTTTTAGGATATCACAAATGCAATCACAATATAAAACAAGCAAGTTATAGTCTCAAAATCAGCAGCGTGCAGCTCTCAATCAAATCAATAATTATCAAAATCGATTCGGAATACCAGCAAAAAAACTGAGATGATTATTGTCCAAACAAAATCACAAAGAATTTTGACAATTAGTTTAATCGCCGCTTATAAGTTTGATATTACGATTGATAGATACATATAAGAGCCGCAATCGATATACCATGGCATTCGTGACGAGTTTCAGTTCCACAATAAATGAATTCTTGACGAAATCGGTAGATATACTGTTGACGTAAGCGCAACCACTCGGTAGGATCAACAACGACACTTCGTTCTTGAACAGTTCTGAGTCATTTGTGACTCGAGCCGCAGTTTAGTCAGTTCCTAACCGTCGAACAGGTCGGAACTTATCGGCTAATGACAATAATACAAGTAAAAGAAAGAAAAGAGAAAATAAGAGAAAACATTTTCATAGTAAAAAATTATTTAAAAAATAATCATGCGTAACAAAACAATATGCATTAAAATTTAATTAGTAAAAATAATAATAAAATTATATATTAAAAGTAAAAAAGAGAAAAAGCAAAAAAAATTTTGATTCCTGAAAACATCCTTTTTAATAAAAATAAAGAAATATAAAATTAGATCAAAATTTGCAAAGTTTTCAATAAAACTATATAATAAATAAAATAGAATTAAAAAGCAAAGAAAGTGTGTAAAATTAATTTTTGTTATGAAAATGTAATATTGACTCAATTTGCAACAAACAATTACAGATACTTATAAAGATATTATACTTTATGATTCAACTCGGTACAGCCCAAATCATAAAAAGCTGAATACATATATATTCGTAAAAATAAAAATGCAAGTTTTTAGCAAAAGAAAATTTCTGTTTCTGGCACATTACTATAAAGATATCATTTAATACAACTTGTATATTCGAAAAAGATAACGATTGATGTCAGTCATCGACACTCATCGTTATCACGTTTCAAGAAATCACGACGTGATAAAACATAAAACAATATGTTTCAATAAAAATATATTTGACGTGTGGCTGCTAATAAATAATATTTTCGTAAAAGATAAGAAATAAAATCGTACATTTTTCTTGCCTTCGTTACGAAATTCGAAAGTTACACAATTGCGTATGAAAAACATCGTGGCTCTACTTGTGCAGCGAAGTAAAGATTTTTACTAATGACTAGGTTTATAACAATTCGCGGAATAATATATTTTTACCTCCATATATTAGTATGATCGAGGAGTATCAACATTGTAATATTATCGATTCAATGACATTTTCCAGAGAAAAAAAAGAGGGCCATGGTTCACTAAAAACCTTCGGTGACACATATAACATTGTATGCATAATGTTATATGATAAACTCATTAATTAAATTCTGTAAGCATATCTCTTCATTTCCTTGTGTGCCTTGATACATAAAAAGAACTTCATTATTATTCAGTAGTTGAAAGGATTGAGAAATATTTTTCAATCGAGAGATTTAATCCAAAAAATCAGTAAAAAGGTATTTTTAAGTAGCTATAAGAAAATGTTCTCATATATATTTATGTTTTTAATTTTTAATTAATAAAACAAATTTCAATTTAAACGCCAACGTATCTACAAGCACTTCCGATGAGATTAATAAAACTGATAGATAACTAATATGCATGCAACAACAAATATTATGTAAAGAAAGAATCAATGTACATAAAATCATACGATATATGTACTTTTGACATCGTCATACGATAACTTCTTTTCTTTATTGTGTAATGAGAGATTATTCTCTCCCAAAAATGATGCAATATTTATTGAGCAATATTGTTGAAACATGTTTTTATCCCTATCTAATATATAATAATATCATTAGAAATCAATAAAAAAGGTATGAAATTTTGATCAAATAAATGTCGATTATATTTGGATTTGTGTGTGTGATTTATATGCACGAAATCCTACGTATCTACAAACACTTCCGATGAGATTAATAAAATGGATAGATAATTAATGTGCGTATAATAACAAATCCAGATAAGAATTTAATTAAAAGGTTTTGCACTTGTTTTCGTGTTAATTCTCTGATATCGTTAATGTTAAATTAACGATTATGATCAATAAAACGTTGATTACAGACATTAACACATTTTAAACACAGCGTTTTAATGTAAAGATTGTGTTTATAATTGGAATAAAATAATTGAACGCGGTAAAAACCAAACGTTACCGAAAGATTATCTCTCGAAAGAGTAACATTAAATATTTATAACGCTTGGTTTTCCCGTATTTGATTATTTTGTTCCAGTTATCGATACAATCTTCACATTAAAACGCTGTGTTTAACGTGTTAATTTCTATAATCGACGTTTCTATTATTAATTTATAAATTATTAACAGCATGGTAGAAACGAAAGAATCCATTGTTTCAAGCAATATTAAATATTCGTAGATGTTTGAATTTTCCGCAATCAAAGTCATTATGTTGTGAGATTGGCATGACATATTTATGTCTTTAATTATAAATCTTAAATACAGATTTAATTTTTATTGAAGATTCAAATAATAAAATAGTAAAAATTAAAAAAATATCTTAAGTTATCTTTATTTATAAATAATTGCAACATAAAATATTAAAATAACTTAATGTAATTTATTAATTTTTAAATCGCACCATTTTTCAGAATACAAACGTATCTATGTAATTTTATATATAAAACGTACTAAATGCGTATGCCTTATGAGGTCTAAAAATTTCATGTTCAATATTGCAATAAATTATTATATGTACAACGATATAAAATAGAATGTTAAATGTCTTCTATTATTTTATGAAAATTTTATTTCTATAGAATTATATAGATTTAATCCTTTCTAATTCTTCAAATAAAACAGTAATTTAAAAATAATTGAATTTTGATTAATTTTTCTATATTACTTTATTATAAATTTTAATTTATTTTTACAAAAATTAAAGGATACTTCCCAATTTCTTAATACATCTTGACATTAAGTCGTTGTCAGTGACTTAAATGGAATCAAATGTGTATTACAGTGTACATTGCAGTTGCACAATTTCGCGCGTGTGCATAGAATTTTATTTTTCAATACCGTGCTAACGCTTTACAGTATTTTTTGAATTTGCGATAATGATGAAAACTACGTTTCCATTTCTTCCATATTTTCTTCTTTTATTTATGTATAGTTGTAATTAATGACTATTCATCAGAAAATACATATAAGCTTATACAGATTTAATACGAATAGTGTTATACTGATGATTACGACAATTGGAACGCAATTTATGCTACTGTATGCACGAAAGTGTCTAAAGATACCGTATTGGAAAGCACCCAAAGTAAATAAATAGAAATGAAACATGAGTAAGATGAATCTAACAATCTCAAATCAGTTTTAAATTTTAATAAGATCTCCTGATAAGTATTCTCTGCAAAATATTAAGTAACATTAATCTAATTATTTAACATAACAAATTCACCATACTTATTGTTAGTATACATCGCGATTATCATATATAAAAAAACAAAACAATCTGCCAAGATTTAATTCCATCACATTTTTCAATATCTAATTTTTATAAATTTTATAAGAAAAGAATTTTCTGAAACAATTTTACAAAGTCGATTTTACTAGATTTACTAATAAGTAAATCTAGTAAAATCTTGTAAAATTTTGTTTCAGAAAATTCTTTTCTTATAAAATTTATAAAAATTAGATATTGAAAAATGATGGAATTAAATCTTGGCAGATTATCTCGAACTATTGTTTCTGAAACAATTTTACCAAAAAATCGACTTTGTAAAATTGTTTCAGAGGGTGTGTTCCAAAATTGACTGCCAGTACTGAAAACCTATAGTGCTCGTAACGTAAACTATAGATTTTCAGTACTGGCAGTTAATTTTGGAACACAGCCAGAAACAATAGTTCGATTCAGTATATCTATCTCTTTTTTCTTTGTTATAGAAGTATTATTCTGTAGTTTCATGTGCTCTTGCAGGAAGTGGCAGGACTGTGTCGCCCACAGTTAAGGATCCTTGACTGAAAACTTGCGTCTCCTTAGATACACCTCTCGGCGAAGTTGTTACACGACTGTTTCGCATTCTATTAATCGGCAGTCGTCCTCTAATCATCCTGTACCATCCCCTCTGACGTTTCGCGAGGGGACTTGTTGTGCCCAGTGTAAATGCAGTTGGATTTTCCTTCGGGGATATCTCACGAGATCGTTTACGAACTCGGCTGCTGCTGGTACCGCTGGATGATTCTGGCGAGGATGATAATTTTTCGACGATCTCTCGTTGTTGAATTACTTCGGTTGCTTCAATGCTTTTCGGTATTCTCAAACCCGAAACTAAAATTCCGAAAAAAGTTAGAAGTTAAAGTTAACGTGCGAACGTAATATCTTATCTTTCAATCACTTAAATAGTTAATTTATGAATGATTTTGAAAATTTGACCAACCAGATAGACTTCTTAAGGCGTGCTTCATAGCTTGCGTAACGGATGACAGGAATCCACCATTGTTACTATTTTCGCTATTTTGTATGGAAGAAGACGAAAATTGTCCGTTCGCTGCGTTGTCCACAGAATAATTCTCAACACTCTCGACACTCATTTTCATCGTTGTAATAGATCTTCTACAGATCTTAGTAGGTTCGGCCGTATTCAGAGATGATTGACGATTTGACACAAGTTGCTCTTGTAATTTTTTCAGACCTGAACTGATCAGAGGCATCAGATTGGTGTCCAATCCTCCTGAATTGCTTTCCATCAGCACCATCATCAGCACTCTGTTGGAATCTTTTTGATTTATAATTGACCAACCATTGTTTACTTCACTGCTCATATCAGAATTTTGATGCTCTTCCTTCAAATCATTCGTATTATCCCGAATAATCTCGATTTGCGAATTATTTAAAAAATTTTTCGGGGATTGTATTAAAAATTGCTTTTTGTCTTCATCTTGGTTATCATTTGTGACCTTTACATATTTCGCAGTGTTCGTATCTTTTATGCTGTTCGTATGCATTGTGTTATTTACTTTAATGCCTTCTGTTGCAGTATCTCCCTTATGCGCATCATGAGACTTGTCCTCCTCCATCGACATGTTGAGAATAGTCTTCACACAGGACTCCATCAAATCCCCAAACTCCGGTGCGGATTCATAACGATCAGAGAATCTTACCTTCTTCACAATATCCTCGCAGACTTCATTTGACATAGGTGAATCCAAGATACCACCTTCGGACTGTGTCAAGTTCATGTTTACAGACGACAATATTTCACTCACGTTCGCAGTTATTATCTCAGTATTGTTGTTCACAATCTGTTCTTGCTCTACTTCCATAATGCTTAGTCTCCTACCTGAATTACTCCTAACGAATTGTTCATTTTTACTGATCCTAAATGGCGTTGTCTCTTCGTTTGAGCTGTACAGCAGACAGCTAAAATATTGTGTCTCGCTCGTCTGCGTTTTCGAGATCGACGGGATCTGTGCGATCGATGAGTTCGTATTAGGCGTTTTGAAACTGAATTCCGGTACAAGGAATGTCTCACAACCGGCCTTTTGACTAAGAAGCATCGGTGTACTGGTCTTGCGATAGATTTCTGGCGGCGTGCAAAATCTGCTGCCGTTATAATCGCTTTCGCTTGTAGAATACTGCTTTGATTTCTTCCCGAGGTGCTCGTAACTGGACGGTGATGTTAGACAATTCCAACGTTCAAAACACTTGCACGCACCTAAAGTTTTATTTAAAAATGTGATATTTATCATTAAAAGAATACCCAACATTGAACATAAAGTCTATTTACAGATTTAAAAAATTTACACGTTACACATAATTTAGAGAGAGAATTAAAATTTTTTATTTATTACTTACATAAACTTTACTTTATATGTCTAAGTAACAAAACTTTTATTTTAAAATAGAGATAAGACTTTACAGATAAAAATAAACTAAAATAGAAAAGAAAAGTATCATGTATTTGACGGTCATTTTTTTTTACCCAGACAGCATACAATATATATTTATGAAATATTTTGTAAATATTTTAATATTTATAAAATATTTTATAAATATTTCTAACAGACTGTAATGTTTATTGTATAAAAGAATGAAATAAATGTTATTATTAAATTTATTATGTGATCTGAATTATATCGACATATATCGATTAAATATTTTCTGAATGTAATAATCGCCTCTAAATTGATAGAATTTTAATGAAACTTGTCCTTCAAAATTTGACTTTAAAACTAAATAACAGATAACATTTTTATTTTTGCAAGTAAATTTTTGCAAATAAATTATTATAAACTGTTTGTATCTTATTATTAATTCGTTTTGTGAATTACCAACGGACTTGAAATTTTCTTTGGATTCAAATAAGTCACCACACAACTGGCAACATAATGGCAAATGTTTGTCTACTATGTGACACAATAATTTCTCATCTTCCAAGTTTAATTTCGTGGACTCATACTGTCGTACCGGTAATATTTTAGAGGCGCATAGGGGACAATCGGCGTTCACGTTGGGATGCACTTTGTCGACGTGGCAATCGCGACATTTTGTACAGCAAAATATTTTATTGCAGAACTGACAGGATACGGCCGTCCGTCCAAATTGAAAAGTCGTTGGAAATCGAGATACAACGCTTTTCTTAAATATTTTGTCTTTCAACATATCGAGATGTGATTGCCAAAACGATCAAATGTATACTAACTATTCAACGACAAATAGTTCGTCAATACGTTGGAATAATAACAATAAACGGATATATATATATATATATATGTATATATATCTACATAAATAGTATAAATATACAAAAATCAAGGTCTACAATTTATAACATTTATGATAGATTATAAATATTGTTTACAATAGATTATTATTTTATACATATTTTCTAATTTGTACTTATAATCGCAAATTGAAAGAACTCGGGATAAAACAATTTAAAATTATATTTCGGTCTCTCTTTTTCGATTTAAATTTATAAAAAGAACTAAATACTTTTTTATACAAATAAAAAATTTTATTTAACAGTAAAAATTAAGGAATTTATTCTCAATAAATGTTTGATTTCTAGAAATTAAATTAACAAATCAGAGATTATAGAGTTTATTTTTTAGGATATAAAAATTTTTATATATTTAAATAATAATTAGCGTATATATAATACCAAGAAATAAATTAATTGTTTTGCAGTGCATTCAGTTATCCGTATTTTCTGCTTCTTTAGGTATAAGTTTAAAAATTGTGATATACTGATGTGTATGTCTGTTTTCTCTTCAATATTCTCTCAATAATCAAGTTTTCATTAAATTCAGATTATTTTATCTGAAACATTAGGAACACTAGCAGCAATCAACACTTCAGACGTCTCATTTGTGCATTCATTTACTTCATCGTTTTTCTCGCTGAAGCCAGTGTTATAGTCAGAAATGTCAAGCTGATATAAATTTTGTAATCCGATGACTATTTCCTCTTCGCTACTTTCATCCTGCACAACTTCCGCAGAGATACTTGCCTCATTGTCAAAGTCATTATCATCAGAAATCAATTTGATTTGAGATATTGACGATTCATTTTCACATTCTATTGCTGCTTTGATGTCCAGCGAGCTCAAGTCGACGTCAATGTCATTTTGATTGGAAGTAGAACCACTTTTCTCAGCTCTTTTTCTGTTCATTAACAATGCTTCCGCATAAGGCGGTGCTATGGGAGCTTGTACTGGTTCATGGTACTTGTATTCCTTACCATCATACTGAATATTTACAAATAAGATAGTATGAGATATAATAATATAAATCAAATATAAAAAAATACAAGAAATAAAAATATCAAGAAATTTTCTTCTACTTTATTTCAACCATTTGATTCACAATTAAATGTAAATATATGATATTATACTCACATTTAGTGGGTAGCTCATATCGGAATCGGGCTGATTGAGATCTCCACACACAACGAATGGAACAATGGTCCTATTCACTCCTGTCAATTTTTCGAAATCCCACGACTCCTCCATCATCCAAGGATTCAACATATTTGGTTCATAACCTTCTGGCTGACTGTAATCCTTACAGACTACAAAAGCCTCAATACTTGAATTACGGGAACTGCTGGGTTTTGTGCAATAGACGTAAGGGAAAAATATTCTCAGTTGAGCATATAAAAGTGATACATCCTTAGCACGAAAGATCTTTGCTACAAATGTTCCTCCAGGTTTCAGAATATACGTAGCTATGTTCAAAGCAGCCAATAGCAACTGTGACTGGATAAATATATCCATATCATGTAGACCGGTTACTATGGTCAAAATTAAATTTATTAATGATTTCAAAAAATTTGTAAAAATTTTTAACAAGAACAAAAAGTAATAAGATGTGTACCGTCAGGTGCTCCATCACATACCACCAAGTCTGCACGGGAGTTATCAAAGTGTGCAATAATCTGTTCTGCTGTGCTACTATTAGTAATGTCACCTTGTAGTTGGACAACTCCTTCCAAGGGTGCCATTGCTTGTAAATCAACTGCGATGATTTTTGGTTTAGGTGCAGGACCTTTTTCTAAAGCCTTCTTATAGTTTTCACTACAAAACAGAAATATACAATTATTTTACATACTAACAACAATTTCTTATTACATAGCACAGATCTTATTTAGTACTTGAACTTATATAAAGTTCACTTACTTTAGCTTACGAGCTAAGACTTGGCTCCAGCTTCCAGGTGCAGCACACAGATCCACTGCTTTGGATACTCCTGAAAGAAAGAGAAATGATATTCTTCTCATATAAACACTTTAGTTTCACATTTATTATTTATTATTGTTAATTTTTTACATTTTTTTTCATTATCTAAATATCATATGTAATCTTAGTTTGTATGAAACAGTTAGGATAAAAAGTGATAAATAAAAAAAATCAATTAATTGCTGCTGTACGCACCATCAAAAATATGACACTCCGAATCAATTTGGAGTAGCTTGAAAGCACTCCGGGCTCGCCATCCTTCTTCCTTCGCCTTCCTATAATATATATCACGCTTATCCTTTGAGGTCTTTCCCATTTTCTATCAAAATCAAACTTTCTATTGCACGAAAGTATCAGAAAGTTTTTAAACAAATTAAAGCGTCTCAGAATGCAAATCTTATCCTACAGCACTCAATTCTGGAGAAAAGCATAGTGCACTTGATGATGAAGAAAAGTAGACCTCTCAGTCAATATGACAAGAGTCGCGTTGATTGGTCCGCCATGTTCCAGCAATATCAGCCCTATATTTACGTATGTACCTATATTTGAAAATTTAACAATATAATTAAAATTACATATATTAAAGATACTAACAAATAAATATTTTTACATTTATATGTCGAAATAATGCATGTGAAAAGAATTGTTTAGTTTAACACCTTTTTTTACAAAATTTTTTTTAAATTTAAACCTAATAAAATTATAAATATTCTAATAAATTTATTCACTTTTGTAATTTTAATTTTGTTTCAAAATGCACAATAAAATCTTTAAATGTTTAAAATAATTTTGTAAAAAAAAGTATTTAACTAAACAATTCTTCTTGCATGCATTATTTCAACACGTAGTGTAAAGAAATTGATTTGTTAATATCTTCAAAATATCTAATTTTAAACAAATTAAGTTGAAATTTAAAAGTAACACAAACGTAGGTATGCTGGGGTGCGTTCCAAAATTCGACTCTTGTCAACTCTGAGTATCTTTCATCCTTGTTGTTCGCCGAATGTTGAACAAAGATAAAACATACTCGTAGTTGACAGAGACGAATTTCGGAACGCAACCTAAATATAGGGCGGGAATTCCTGAAACATGGCGGATCGAGACAAACAAGCGACATTCTCATGTCGTAAAGCCCAAGACACAATGCGAGGGAATAGCGATAGCGATAAGTTTCAACCTATCAAAAATGTGTATTCCGGTGTATTCGATTTCTGATAAGTTGAAACTTATCGCTATCGCTATTCCTTCGCATTAGGTGCATCCAGAAGCACGACCGCTCACTGAGCGCTCACTGAGCTCTTGTATGTATGTACCTGTTTGGTTTATATTTTTAGATCTGATGGAATATGTCAATCAGATAAAAAAGCTCATTGAGCGCTCAGTAAGCTTTTGTACCTGTTTGGTTTATATATTTAGATCTAATGGAATATGCCAATCAGATAAAAAAGCTCATTAAGCGCTCAATGAGCGGTCGTGCTTCTGGATGCACCCATTGTGTCTTGTGCTGGATTCACACTGCATCCGATTTTCGTCGTACGACGACTCTGCAACCAATCAGAAAAATTGTATCATCAATGCGAAGCAAATTCTGTTAACTGAGCCCCAACACAGACTTTTGCATAACGCATAAAGGAGCCTACAGACCAGAGCGGCGCAGCGGTGAAGCGGCGAGCGATAGCCAATGAGAGCCATGCTTTTACGCTTAAAGCGGGGAGCACAGACTTTTGCATAACGCATAAACCATATACATAAAGAATTTGATTGGTCCACTGACTCATGCATAAGAAAATGGACCAATGAAATTCCTTATGCACATGCTTTATGCGTTATGCAAAAGTCTGTGCTCCCCGCTTAAAGGTTGATTTATACTGGCCGTAAACTGTTAACTTATGCCGTAATCTGTAAAAATTGACCAATCACAGTCGAATGAGAGGGGAATAATCGATTATAATTGGTCAATTTTTACAGATTACAGCATAAGTTAACAGATTACGGCCAGTATAATCACTATAATCCAACCTTAAAGCGGGGAGCACAGACTTTTGCATAACGCATAAACCATATACATAAAGAATTTGATTGGTCCATTGACTCATGCATAAGAAAATGGGCCAATGAAATTCCTTATGCACATGCTTTATGCGTTATGCAAAAGTCTGTGCTCCCCGCTTAAAGAAGTATTTAGTAGTGTCATCTACCATAGTGACGGCCAACTCGCATTTGATTTTAGTTTTCCCGAATGACTATAGATGATGCATCAAGCGAAAAAAGTAACCGTTTTGCAAACCGCGACATCTCGCTTTCCGTGTTTCCCTCTTTACTTACGTGTTCTACAATGGTCGTCAACATCTAAAAAAAATCAGAAACAGGCCAAACAAGTGGGGAACGCACCTGTGTATGTTAGTCGAGGATTGTCGTGGATTGTCGTGAATCAAAACTCAAGAATAGATCACGAAAGGATCAGAAGAGAAAGTAGCAACGCGACAAAGGAGAAAACGCATTCGTACGAAAGAGCAGCGACGAACTAATAGACATTTACTCTTGTATTGACGTTTCATTCTCTGCGATCGAAAAGGTATTCGATTCTCCTATAGGATTATATCCCACTGACGAGACACGAACAAAACATTGATATCAATCGGTCGTTTGATATGTATATATATGTATATAAAACGGGAGCTCCGAGAATAACAAATGATAAGATGGCGAATTTTGCAAAGAGGGCGAGAATTAACGACGTTGTCATAACAGCCTTTGCTCTCGTGCATAGAAAAAAATTTACGTGGTTGAAAATACTTTTTCAATTATTAGAAAAATGGAATTGGGATTATTTTTGTATGACGAGTCGTTTTTGCGTGCATTAAAAATGTCAGATTTAAATGAACATCTATACTATAAAATCCAGTTCCTCTTAAATCACACAATGCTAGAAATTGCTCTCTGAGATCCTGGATTAATAAATTAATAAACATTGAATAATTTGGCTATGTGATCAATGTTCAATTCTTTTTCTATCCAAGATCTCGGAGAAATTTAAAACATTATGGATAGAAAGCTTATTATGGTTAATTTTTTTTTAGAAAACGTGGTTTACACAAATGTTTTTTATTATCTATTCATTGAATGCCAGTAAGGCTGTGTTCAGAAATATCACCCGAGTATCCTCGTGTATAATCTTATCCTTGTTTAACATTGAATGAACAACAAGGATATGATACTCTAGAAAATTTGGACTTTCTTGTTCTTTTTTTTACACATAGAATTTTAGAATATTGTTAATATACAAAATAATTTCAGGATAATCTTCCATTTGAACTTTATCTTATTTAAATTATCACTCTGTAATTACTTTGTTACTAAAAACTTAGAGAAAGAAATAAGATTTAAGCATGTTATTATCAGTTAAAAGAACATTCAAAAATATTGTAGAGCCTTGATTCAAAGTATTACTTTGGACTATAAACAAATCTGTTTTTGTATAGATGCCTAACATAAAGCTACAAAGCTCTGATGGTGAGGTATTTGAGGTTGATGTTGAGATAGCAAAGTGTTCTGTCACTATCAAGACTATGTTGGAAGATCTTGGTATGGATGAAGATGAGGAAGAAGTTGTACCATTGCCGAAAGTAAATTCTGCAATATTAAGAAAGGTGATACAATGGGCTACATATCATAAGGATGACCCACCACCACCAGAAGATGATGAGAACAAGGAGAAGCGTACTGATGATATCAGCTCTTGGGATGCAGATTTCTTGAAAGTAAATATCTGCTGAATTTTATAAAATAATGTAATACATATTATAAAAATTTATATATATCTATGTATATCTATATATGTTAATGTGTTAATATTATATAAATACTTTAACAAAGGTTGATAAAATATTTTTAAAAGGTTGATAAGATCTTTCTAATACCTTTAATTTGTATTTATATTGCATAGGTGGATCAAGGAACTCTCTTTGAATTGATTTTGGCAGCTAATTATCTTGATATAAAAGGTCTTTTGGATGTTACGTGCAAAACTGTTGCTAATATGATCAAAGGCAAGACACCTGAAGAGATTCGCAAAACATTCAATATCAAGAACGACTTTACAGCTTCTGAAGAGGAACAAGTACGCAAGGAGAATGAATGGTGCGAGGAAAAATAAATAGAATCGCGATTTTTTACAGTTGCGAATAACTTTTCAATGTTAAATAATTCATTGCGTTACTAGATGTCGGACTTAACCAGAGCTCCGTTACTTTAAGAAATTTTTGTGTAAAAATTTGTGTTTTGAAGACGAAATCTTAATTGACTATAGTCAAAATCAAACATTGTATGAATATCACATAGGTCCATTGTTATTTATTTCAACTGAATAAAGATAGAATAATTGTGAATTATTTATGTGGATATACATACTTCGCTTTTAAAATTTAATAGAATCCTTAGATGTTCATCCAAGGACATACTTTGAATTTCAGTTGCAAGCTTCTAGCATACAACTATAGACAATGCTGATAATTTTATATATTATAACATTATAAATTATATATTTAAGACATATTACATATATATACACATGTGTTTAATGATACTAAAAATAAACTGAGAGGTAATTATTTATACTTTTAATTATTTACTTTCTGTTACATTTTTCAAATCTTTAGGAAGCAAGTAAAATTCTAAATATAAATATAAAAATTTAGCCAATACTAAATTTTGTAAGTCATAATTCTTTTCTTGTAACTTTCGCATTTACGTGCAATTTGTAAGATTACAAATTGAGATACCATGTCTCCTAACCTCAATATCAAAACCTAACTTACAATGTGCTTCATTTAAATAAATATTTTATATCTTATTTTATTTATATTTTTATATTATTTTATTTATATTATATAATGAAAAAAATTTTTTACTAACATTAATCATTAGAGGAATACATTTCTTTAAATAATGCTAATGAATACGTTAAGTTTATACTATGAGCTGAACAAGAGAGTATCAATACAAGCAACTATTAACTATTTATATGCAATACTAATAATTATGTAGATGTTTTATATTTGTAATATAAATCAACATTTATTTCTAAATGTGTACAAGTATTTAAACGTTATATTCTCACGTTTTTTTTTTAAGGTAATTGTATTGACATTAAAAATACAAAATAAATGATAGAAATGCTCCAAAAGCTTTACACAATAAATGTAATCGGTTTTTATCTTGTCGAATCAGCTAGAGATTAATAGAATAGATTAATAGAATATATTAATATCATGATTTAGAAAACTAAAAGCAGCAAAAGAAATAGTTTCTAATTATTTAAAATATACAATATGGTTTGAATATTTATTGATATTGAGTTTGATATTTTGGAGTATTGTGTATCTTATTCTTTAATACCTTGGTTAATAGGTTTCGCGAAGAAACCTGGATTTGTCAGGATCAAGGATTGAGGATTAAGGATTCTTTAATACTTGGATAAAAAAAATATCATTATTCATATATAATATATTTAATTGGAATTTTTATTGTTCTGGATATTTATGTTGAACTTACATGTTGACAGAATCCTTAATAGGGACATGCTTTCTTCAATATATGTATACCTATAAATCCATTGCATATATATGTGTATATATATATATATATATACAGATCTATCCTTTCTTAGAATGTTTCATATATGTATATGAATAGGAATTAAAGAATATCTAAAAAAAATATTTTCTAAGATTTTTTGATGTCTCATTCTACTATATTTGAAAAAATACCTTAATTTCAGATTTTATAAGTTTTTTTCAGAAATTATAGTATATGACGAATTAGATATCTTATAGAAATCTCAGAATTTACATATATATAAAGAATTATAAATAAAAAGATGCAAACTTTTTTCTTTTCTGAAGTGTTTCTATTTGTTTAAAGACAATCTGAGAAAATTTTTAAAAAGTTATAAAATTATTCAAAATTTCTAAAAAATCTTGAAATATATATAAAAATTCTGAAAAATTACATTAAAAATTTAGAAAATAGTTTTTTTACACACACACACTCACGCATGGTACCAATTTTTCCTTCAAATACCAATTCAGTGTCAATAATGTTTTTTTATTGATCTTTTCGAACACTACTCAGATTTCTCCCTCTCTCTGATACAACCTATTTATACCATATTTATACATAAAATGTGATTAGTTGATCGTTCAAAAGACAAAATCGACAAAGAAAAGATTATATTCTTTTTAGCTATTTAGTCGAGAGCTTATTTTTCTGCGCGTGTGTATAAACATTTCTAGAATTTCGTACGATTTTCTATGCAGATTTATGGTAGAAGAAAATCACCATGAATCCATCATATAGTATACATACGTGCAGATTGTAAATGCGGCCATTTAAATATTTATAATAATTTTGAAGTGGCGATTCGAAAAACAACAAAATAAATAAAACTAAAAAATAATCGTTGAAAAGAATGAATTCAGAAATATACATTTTTTATCGCTTCTCAAAAGGAGACAGCGTTAATATTAAAAGTGGGAAGAAGCTTTTGGATAATTAATTTTTATTATGACAAAAGGTAAAACCAAATTTATTCTATATTGCAAGCACACACAAATATAATTAAAAACACAAAAATAAGTAAAATAATTGTGACACAAGGCCTAATTCAAAAAGCAACATATTAGCGACACGCCATGGTATTATATTTTCATTGACTGTTAAAAATGTATGCGACTTTCCATTATGTATGATGAGTTCCAGTCCCACTCCCACCATGGTCACTATTCCCACCACATTGCGTGATGCACAACATATGATATATTACTAAAATGTGAGGTTATGTGGCATAAGGATCAGCTCTGATCAGCTCTTGTTACTGTTGATAAAACAATTTTCTTCGTGAATACAAAAAAGTAAGCTGCATATAAACAAGATATCATCTGTGTGATGTGTTCCATCTACTTCTATCTATTATTGACTGTATTTATATCCATCTATTTATCTCACTTTCAAATGAACATTTATAATAATTTTATAACGTTTTTCAGAGAGCAAAACGTTAAAATGTCGTCGTGGAAGAAAGCCGCGAAAATGAACCAGAAGACCCACCGGGAACGTCATCAACCGGACGCCCGCAAACATCTGGGGCTGTTAGAGAAAAAGAAAGACTATGTTGCCAGAGCTAAAAACTTCCAGGAAAAGCGGGCGACAATCAAACTCCTAAGAAAGCGTGCACTGAATAAGAATCCAGATGAGTTTCATTTTCATATGATCAATTCCAAAGTGATGAATAGTGTTCATCGAGAGAAGGACAAGGAAGATCAGCACACACCTCAACAAATCAAGCTAATGGAGACACGAGACCTCAAATATGTAGCATATAAGAGGAACATTGAGACAAAGAAAATAGACAAGTTGCAGAGTCAGTTGCACATGATTGATGCAGCCAATGAGACACAGAATCAGCATATCTTCTTCTTAGACGACGATGAGATAAAGGATTTTGACCTTGCCAAAAAATTGAATACACATCCAGCGCTTCTGTCCAGGCGTACAAATCGGCCTACTTTAAATGCAATCAAAAATATGAAGCTACAGGAATTGGACAATAAGAGTATTGTTAAGTTCGAGCAAAAGAAACACATGGCTTATAAAGAACTCGAGAAGAGAATTGACAGGGAACGTGAACTGACAGTTGTGCAGCAGAAGCTGGAGGTACGTAGAGCGCTGAAAGATAAGAAAGACAGGAAACCAAAATTAGTGAAATCTGGTTCGAAGGATGCTGCTCCTATTTATAGGTGGAAGTTTGAGAGAAAACAATAACTGATTTGTGTATTATAAAATTCGGTTAGTGTATAATATTAGTCAATTAATTTGAATGTCAAATAAAAATTTATACACAGCTTTCATTATTTTCATATCAATCGTTTAATAATTAATATCGTTGATTATCGTTTAACACCTATCAGTTGATAATAAAAATTTGCATACTTTGATAAGATAATAAGTTATTTTATTATAAATAATGATTTAATAACAATAATAATGATTAAATTTATTTTTAATTTATATTACTTATTTAGTATATGTATCTATTATATTTATATAATGAAATATGATATTTTTAGATAAAAAATAAAATGAAATATAAAGAAATATTATCATATACGTAATGAAATATTATCATATTGAAAAATGTCATAATAATTTTATTAAGCGCGTTACTCATTTAGTCTACTATCTTTGCTTATCTAACCCCATCTATCGTTTTATAATTCATAAATTAATCTTTTTTGATATTTTTGGGTGTGTTAAGTTAGCACCCCAACTATAGTACTCAGGAGTTCTGATTAGAGTCTCCACTTCCTTTTAACGAGACGAAGAGTTCAAGAGTTCCGCTTAATAAACATTAAAAAAAAATTAATGGGGTACTAACTTTTTATCGAATTTCGAGGTGGAATAGTTCTGAGCGGCTTAATAGCTTCAATTTGCGATTGCCTAGAGTTCCTGATATGTAAAAAAAATTTTCGAATATTAAAAAAAAATTAAAAATTTTTGAAAAATTAATTTCTAGATACAATAGTTCTGATGATAATTCCTATTTCTTTTTGACGATACGAAGAGTTCTCTATGATTTTTAATAACATATGCGCTTAATAATCATTTTTTAATAATTTTTTAAAAATGGGGTGCTAACTTTTTGACGAAATTCAAGGTAGCATAGTTCTGATCAGCTTAACAGGACTATTTTGTGAATACCTAATTGTTTTTTATGTATCAAAAATAGAGTTCTTGATACATAAAAAATTATTAAAAAATGATTATTAAGCTCATATGTCATTAAAAATCATAGAGAACTCTTCGTATCGTCAAAAAGAAGTAGGAATTATCATCAGAACTATTGTATCTAGAAATTAATTTTTCAAAAATTTTTAATATTTTTTTTAATATTCGAAAATTTTTTTTACATATCAGGAACTCTAAGCAATCGCAAATTGAAGCTATTAAGCCGCTCAGAACTATTCCACCTCGAAATTCGATAAAAAGTTAGTACCCCATTAAAAAAAAATTTTTTTTTAATGTTTATTAAGCGGCACTCTTGTTATTAACTATAGGGAACTCTTCGTTTCGTCGAAAGGAAGTGGGAACTCTAATCAGAACTCCTGAGTACTATATAGTTGGGGTGCTAATTTAATACACCCGATATTTTTAGTTATATATTTTACGTTATATTTATTTATATATATTTATGTTATATTATTAATTATTTCTCCCAATAGATATTCCGCAATTATTTTTCTGTTTGCAACAATCACAATTACGATCGTCATTTAATCGGTATTATTTCTTCAGAAATTTCCGATATCTCAGTGATATCCTCTGCTTCTTCTGGCCTTCCGCTTGTTTCCATAATATTTATTTCCGACGTTTGCACAATCGCTGATTCGCTCGATGTCATTTCCGTCATTGTATTTGTATCGTCAGTTGCCATCATCGGCAATTCTATTGTTATGCTTATGCAATCGTAATTAATCTGCCAAAGTTGTTTCTTGGCGTAAATCTCAAGGCGAAGGCAAGCCGTTATAGATCTATATAGAAAAATCATGTTTTTAGAAATTGTAAATTGAAAATGTATATTTAGAAATAAGCTATTAGCTTCACCAAAGTGAAAATAATTTATTTTATTGTGAAAATAATTGCACAATAAAAATCACAATTAAATTAATTAAAGGCACATTTTAGATTTTTTCGATTGCAGATTTCTAAATATTTCTAAGCAAAATAATAATTTTAACACGTACGTAGGATATTGATTGAGTTGTAAGATATTGACACATGCGGTTGAAAAAAGACAACCGGGAACAAGTACGCAAAACTGGAACGCCTTAAAATCTACAAAATAAGTCTGTAGAAACAAAATGCTTACGGATAAGTGCATAGAAATGCAATAATTCTCTTTAAAGCGTACATATATTGTTATCGTCATAAATTCATTCTTAGATACTCATGGATTCGCGTAGATCAAAATTGAAAATACTAACTCGTGACTGTTCTCGTATTGATTGTGTTCGAACTCAATGCGACATCCACGTTCAGTCCATTCCTCTGATATGTAAAATTGACACATACTACAATATATAACATGAAATATAATATAATATAAAATAGTAATTTAATTTTGTATTTATTATTTTAAATATTAAGCCGAATTTAGACTCACAATCTTTTTGCTCTCTAGTATACAGGATTATCACACTTTGACAGCAAGAACAGGAGAAAGACATCAAGCAGTTGCATGATTGTCTTGTAACCGTGATGGTTCTATAAATCAACAATCCTCTTGATATGCCGGTGCCTAATAAATGTTCTCTTATTTAATTTTATTAAAAAAATTGTAATATATATAATCAAATTAAAAGCACACACGCGCGCATCAAAAAATTAAATAATAAATAAGAAGCTCTAGCACATTTTTTTAAAATAATTTAAAAATAAATTACTTAATAAATCGCGCGCGGTAGAAATAAAATGTTTTCATCTGATATTATGATTAAAAGTTAAAATAATTGTACCAACTTCTATTAACGGGGATAGTTTCATGAAGGAAACACAACCAAATAAAGACAAGAGCACCAATCCTACGAAGATCCATATTTACATATTACGTTAATTATATTTACTCATTAACGAGTTCCAATGACGGCTTGTTTTACACTAAACGCTTTCTGCCTTTCACATTTCGTCCACCGTATACAGGATGCAATCACAAGCTATTGTATTGGGAACCTTTAGAAAATGTCCGGAACGTTTTTGTCTCCACCTGAATTATATAGCGTAATATTCACCATTATACTCTCGTAGAGAGCATTTATTGTTCCCTACATGTCCCTTATATATACGAGATCAAAAAACAATGCACGTTTTTATAACAAAGGTATACTGCACATCAAATTACAAATGTTGCACAAATGTACACATACATCGTTTCTCCTACATTATTTGATATTTAAATAATATTTAAAATTTTAATGAAAAGAAATAGTATCGATCAGTAAATGGAAATATAACATAAAAAAGAATAGCATGCATTTCTTCTTTCTTATATATATAATTAATAAAACATCAAACATATAATTTTCTGAGAATGTAATTTATTAAAACTCTGAATATTAAATAAAAACTGACCGAGAAAATAATTCAATCAAGACAGATATTCGTGTCTAATAGTATTCTTATAAAAATATCATTAGATATCAAGATCAGTCTTGACCAAATATAGCTTCTTTACTTAATTGCATTTATTAAAATATAATGATATAAATACGCATACATGGCACAATATAATTTATACTATCACTATCCGTTAAAAAAAATGTTTAATATATATCGTCGTCGTCGTCATCATCGTCATCATCGTCATCATCGTCGTCGTCGTCGTCATCATAATCATCATTATTATCCACGTCTTCCGGAAAAAATTCTACTTGGCCTAAACCACCTCCGTCTTCTGGTTTTAACAAAGCTAATCCGTTTGAACCGAATCTAAGACAGTCTAAACTAACCTGTGGAAATAGATAAGATTGGACAAAATTATATGTCATTTATGATCGATATATTATTTATATCACAATAAAATATGCAAATCTATCTGTGTCTGTTAGATTTGAAAATTGTGATATCAATAATATTCTTCAGATAATGAACTTTCAAATCTGACCTTAAACAGTGTAGTATCCTGGAACTTTCCTTCCATATTAAGACATAAATGAATATTTCTGCCTTGAAAATATATATTATAAAATCTAACGCACGCTCTGATCGGTAGCCTTGGAACAGGAACACATATCGGTCTAGGATTTTTCCCTGTAATAACGAAATAAATTAAGAAAATATAATAAATATAGAAGCATGATTAGCATGAAAATATGATTTATTTCTTTTATCTATAAATTATCAAAATTAATTGATTATTGATGTATTGGTTCTTAATATTATTCTATTATACTTATTCTATTATATTATTCGCTTACCAGAAACAGTTCTTGTGTAAATAATTCTGTCGTTCATCATGATATTCGCGGTGAAGCTGAACTCATCAGGATCATACGTGATATTTACGCAGGCTTTTTGTTTCCACGTGTCGTATAGGATTCTTGAACAACATGAACAGACACCACCGCTACACTGACAAGGTCTGTTTGTAGTGACCGTGTCATTTTCTGATGCTGATGAATTTGAAGCCTGCCTCAAGAGTATCTTCACTTGCTCCAGATCTTCTTGCGATTTTGAGAGATCTTCGAGCTCACTGTTAAAACTTTTTTCTGTCGTAAAACTTTCGTCAGCCTTTGATCCTGACACTAAGCATGATTGCACGAGAACGATGCTCAACAGCAACCAGTAAACGGTCTTCATCTTGCGTCCTTGATCTTGTCTGACATTCAACGGAAACAAGAGGACATCTCCTTGAGATGTGCCTCCTTGCTGGACGATTGAAACTCGACTGGCCGGTTAACGGACATTTATACTGACCTAGTTTTACGGTGAAATTTAGGCTTGGCTTGCTCGTCCGCATTTTGTTATTAACTAGAAAAGAAGCAACAGGATTCTATGGAAGTGCTGTTCTCTCATATATCTTTTATTGTTAAATATAGTAGAAATATAAAAATTTATAACAAAATTTGAATATTTGAATTTTGAGAATTAAATTAATATGATTCACCATTAATATTGATAATGCAAAGTTCTCGAAGATATTGTCTATAATTGAAGCACAAGCTTTATTTAATGAAGGGAAGAAACTCAGTAAACATCTGCAAGTTACATGTAACGTATATACATGTTAGTTGTAACGTTCCATTCAACAATATATTTATTTATAACTAAAATAATATGTATAAATAAAACATTAACTGTAATATATAATAAATACATTTATAACATTATAATAACAACGTCGATCTTGTATACATGTAATTTTATAATATTATGTCGACATTATATCTTTAATTGACCAATGTTGTTCTCCTCCTCGGGAGTCATATTTGAAGTATGATTGCTTAGAAAGTTAACAGAAACTGGCTCGAAGTCCACTGGATCGTATATTTCCGGTCCATTCACTTCTGGTTTAATCGCTGTCAGTTGAGGAACACTACTGTTATTGTCGGGTTTTATCCAAGAAACTCCATCTGCGCCAATCTTTACACAATCGAAGTGCAAAACCAAGACTGGCCACGTTACTACAAGTGCCTCTAAATCAATGCACGCATGCAGATTTCTGCCGGATAAGTAGACATCGAAGACACGTACGCAGAAGGATATGAAAGGTGGATAGAAAGGCACGCAGAACGGTATTTGATTTCTGTCTGCAAATTAATTGATTCCATTATGCAATAAATATATAAAAATTTAACGGATTTAAATCTACATAATTAGTTAAAAGCTTGTTAATCATAAATTTTGTGAAAAATTTACATTCAAGTGGCACTCACCAGAAAAAGAATTGGTATTAAGAAGTTCTTTTTCATTTACTATAAGTTTTAGATTCATGGCAAGATTCTCAGGGTAAAAGGTAATATTAGTGCAGGCATAACGGTCAATATTAAATCTAGTTATGTTGATGCCATTACAACAGCTACATATAAGACCCTCGCAGTTGCAGTTTGCACCATAGAAACCGATCCCAGGAAAGGAGTCACGACCGACATATTCTAATGCACCTTTCAATGCTAAACGTGTGTTCGGATCGTAGAATATACTAAATCCGTCTGAAAAAGCAATTTATGAAAAGTATATTAGAAACACATACGGAAAAAATGTGTTAATAAAAAATACAATTTTTTTTTAAATAATAGCAATAATTTATAAAGGTAATTAAAAAGTAATAAAATTTATCTAAAGGGAAACAATATTAAATGTAATTTTTTTTATTAATTGTACATTTTATCTTTAATTCGTGCATTTTCATGTAATAAAACAATAATATGATATATTTACTCCTATCGTAATAATAACGCTAATATCTTTATTACAATATAATAATTGTATATTTGCAATGTATTATGATAAAAAAGTAATTTTTTTATTTATAAGTTTGTGCTATTATTATATATTTTTATAGTGTTTAAATAGAAGTTCTATATATCTTTCGCAAGTGCTGTTTTTTCAAACTATAAAATATTAATTAATTAAACTGCTTCTTACTAATATAATTGATGTAATTGTTCGCACAAATATTCTGAACACCTAAGACCAAAAGAGATATAAGCAGCCACTTAGTTAACATGATGGCACAACTGTACAACCTGCACGCTTCAATGCTAATAGAAGACTGAAATTGGGCACACGTTGGACCAAGACGCAGAGACACCTGTTCATTAATTATGCATCAACTTTCAATGGTAGGTAAAGAATGCTTAATTGCAACCATTAAGTGATAATTCACGACGCAAAGAACAATCAAAGACGAAAGACATAAATACACCTTTATTCTTACAAAAAATTTAAGTTTTAAATGATTATTAAATCTGAAAAAACTCTCATTAATCCGAAAACTTGAAATTTTGCAAAAAGTATGCACGTACTGAATGAAAATCAAATTACACAAGTGTTTTGAATTTTGGCAATAAAACAGATCTAAGGATGCAATCTCTTTAAAGAAACTTGATTTTTTCTACCTTTATTTATTATACAATACATTTTTAAAATCACAAAGAATATTCAGAAAATTAGCTTTTAATTTTTAAATTTAACAATAAAGAGGTAATATTAATTATTAATTTATTTTTAATTTAATGCAACATTATCCAAAATAATACATCAAACAAGCAGCAATTCGAGCTCTCGTTACGTAACAAAATTTAAGATTTCATTTCACATGATTTAAGAAAATATTAAAGATAAGAGTCCGCTTGTCTTAATACACGTGTGTTATTATCGTGCTTGAGTTTATTATTAAAATCTGTTTGTGTTTACGAATATAAAACTCTTATCTTTAATGTCGTACATATTAAGCACTATCAAATAATCCTAATTTTCTCCGTTGCGTACAAAATAAGTGCTTAAATACTTAAATCATTGCATGATGAAAACGTTATATCATTTTATAAATAAAACTACATTTAAAGATATCATAAAATAATTAAAAGCATTAACATATTTTTATAATATTTTTATAATTAATTATTACAATTCAATTTTTTTAATTTTTTGACAGAATTTTAATTATTAAAAATATATATTAAATATTTTTATACAGAATTTTAATAATTCTAATAAATTTAATTAAATTAGTGTATATTCCATTTAACTAATTTAAATTTAATTATAACAAAAATTCATTAATTAAAAATTAAATTAACAATTATAAATATGAAAGGTATATGGTATTTACAGATACAGCGCGTTATATTTATTTATTTATTACAGAATCAATAAATAACTTAATAAGTACATAAATCATAAATATTTGCCCTTAATAAATAACGTACGTTAATCTAATCAAGCAAATTATTATGGCTGAGGTCACGAACAATTCGAGATATATTTTATATATATATTATATATATATAAGTCTTTTTTATAAACAAAAAAATTTTTGTGTTATATAAAATCCTTCTAGGATTTTGTTTCCAATACATAAATATTTTCTAATTACGCAATTCTATTTGAGCCTTCTCTCAAGAAAGTTCTTCCATCTTTGTTGTAAAATCTCATATCAGTCTCCATATTATTCAATAAATAAAAATAAATTAAATAAAAATTAACTACATTAAGAAATAAGATAATTGTGATAGCGAAGTAAACTGCTTATTTTTCAACAATCCAGTTATTGTAATGTAGCTGCTATTGTTAATGAACCCTTTTTACAATTACATTGTAATTAGAAGATAATAAAATAATTAGAACGTCGTAGAAACACGAACCCGTTATTTTTAGTAAAATTGCGTGTCGAGAAACGTTGACTTTTATAATCTCATGATCACTGTCACAATTATACCAATCTATCGAATCTCCGCTAATCCGAACAAAACATTTTGAGTTTTGTTGGATCAACGAACTCATGGCCAGATAAGAAGGACGACCTTTCTTCAATTATTCTATTGACTGGAACAATGATCTGTACACTTCAAAGCCTCGTAATTTTCCTTTGTTGATTTTCACTGAAATGCCTCTTCCTCCCAAGAAATCCCAATTCAAAGCCGTAATCATCGTCATCGTGCTCGACATTAGTTTGATTAGATTTGATATCTTCTTTACTTTTCTTATTTTTGCCAGTACCTATAAGAGCGCTTAGCATGGCATTTTCCTCTTCATCGTCATCATCATCTAAATCGGCAAGATCCTTTTCGTCATCGTCATCGTCATCGAGTTCTTCATGCTTCTCATCATCCAGTTTGTCGTCATCTTCATCTTCGTCTTCGTCTTCATCCTCGTCATCTTTATCATCATCGTCATCGTCTTCGAGACTGTCATCTTCGTCGTCGAGATCTTCATCATCATCATCATCTAAAATGTCGTCATCATCATCATCCTCATCCTTGATGGGTTTTTTCACTGGCTTTTCAGGATCGTGAATGGCGTTTATACTGGTCGATGTCACTGTGGGTTTCTTTTTGTTTCCAATGACTCCCTTCTTCACTTTATTGACAATTGGCGTCTTATCGGGTTTCGCAGTATACACGATTTTGTTGGAGGATTCCGTGATTTGTTCCTTATTCTCATCAGTGCTGTCTTCGGTATTGCTCTCGGTCAATCCTGTATCACGATTTTGTTGGAGGATTCCGTGATTTGTTCCTTATTCTCATCAGTGCTGTCTTCGGTATTGTTCTCGGTCAATCCTGTATCTTCTTCTTCTTCTTCTTCTGCTTTGAATGGTTCCTCAGTGCTGTCGTGTTCCTCGTAGTTAATATCCTGCTCGTTGCTGAAGGTGGACAGCTCATGATCTTCCAATGGTGCTGGAGTCGTTGGCCGTGGTAGAATTGGTATAGTGAATTCCAATAACGGCGCCGCAGTAGTAACCTTAGGTCTTGTCGGCACTTCGTCATCGCCAGTAAAGATATCTAATAGAGCACTGAAACCTAACGGATCGTCATCGTCGTCATCATCATCTGATTCTTGTGCATCAACTTCCGAACCATCGGGAACGGAATTTGTAATGGGTCTTTCATCATCTTCATCGTCCTCGTCATCATCCGAACCGAGTCCGAAAAAATCATCATCATCGTCTTCTTCTGAACTAGCATCTGTCTCGATAGTTGGAAGTGGCTCAGCCGGTCGAAGCTTCAGACCATCTGGACCAAATCTAAAATTCAAGATCGAATTATGAAACGTTATCTTTCACACAACATAGTCCTCTAAGGAATAAGATATTTAAGACAAAGGAGGTGCCTCAGAGATCTGTATTGTGTGGAATATTTTAATAAATAATTTGCATATTAATTTTTTTTATCTTTTTTCTTTACGAATTTTTCTTGTATCTTGTAAATTTAGAGAAAGAACAATTCAAATTTGTTACTATTTTTTTTCATTGTAAATACCTGAAACAACTAACACGAAGCGTAGCTTCCAACTCGGTAGGGGATTGCAGTTCTAAGCCGAGGCATGCTTTAAAATGATTCTTCGCATCGCGTTGGATGGAATAAATCCTGCCACAAAATTGGGTAAAGCCACCAGGAAGCGGTACGCACACAGGCTTCGGATTCTTTCCTGAAATTTATAATGTTCAACGCATATACAAATCGAACTTTATATATTATAATTCTTTCAAAACCATTCACTGAAATTTCAAGATAATGTACATCTAATAAATAAGAAATAAAATGTCCAAACGGAACAAAATTTTATTGAAATTGAAATTTTATATTGAAAAAATGTCTCAGACTTGTATTATCTGTATGTGATGATATCTGGAACCTGTTTAGCTCAAACAAATTGAGGTCATTAAAAGCGATTAAAAAAGAACAAACACACTCAATGTCAAAAAACCGTCTGTGTAAATACTTTCGCTTCGCTAAACTGACATGAATTCATCTAGTAGCGCCTATTCATCACCGTTGACTTCGCTCACGCCCGCATGTGTGCATGTGTGTGTGTGTGTATGTGTATGGTGTAATTTCATGAACGCACATACCAGAGAAATTGATCTTACACATACGAAATTGACACGACAATGTGAAATTTACCCAGTATAATGAAGCAAAAGTATTTTTTATGTAGCTATTGCATATAGTTTCGTGTTCTTTAAAAGGAAGTAAAAGTTTCAAATACCATGTATGCACTGTATCGACAGATTTCAATGACAATAATAAACACTGCCGGGTGAAAGTCGAATTATAACTTCCTGAACATTACGTTAATATATATCCACCAAACGTTGATTCACGCGCAATTAACACACTTTTCTTGTTAATATTGTCGAACGGTACACGTGCATGATTTAGTCTCTTACAAAGCATGTGACACAAATTGTCCATCAAATAAAGAGGTGTATGCTTTCAACGACTATCAAGCTTAGTTTTTCCATAGTTTATAATTGTATTGTTTCAAATCAACAATTATCGGAATAGCGCTAAATAAATGAAAAAGAGATCTTATTATATTTTATTAGTGAATTTTCTATAATTATTCTCAACGATTTTATTTTATTTCTTCATTTCTGTAATATTACGTTTTCAGACTTTGCCATTCATTAAAATTTTCTTAAATTAAATAAATAATTCATAAGAGATATTGATTAATTAGAGAAAGTGCCAGAAGAAAGAATGTGTTAATCGTGACTATTATAGACAATGAATGTGATTACCGTTAACAATCGTGCTGGTTAATATGTTGTCGCCGAAGCTCAGCTGGACTGCCAAATTGTCACCTTGAAGATACTGCAACGAAGCGCATCCTAGAATTTTACATACAAAAATTCTTTCAGGAAAAATATATTTATAAAACATAATAAGTTTTATTATAAAGAATTGCAAAATTAAATTTTAGAATTAAATTTTACCATAAAATATGCAGAAATAAATTCTATTTTATGTAAAATACAAGGTGATCCATTTAAATCAAACATTTTAAATATTTCGCTTATTTTTGATGATATAAAAAATGTTTCAGATGGAAATGGAAGTAGTTTCGAAGAAGACATATTTTAATCATGTTGTGTTTTTCTAAGTGAAGGTACCAAAAATACATAAAAGTCATCTCCATTTTTTTAAATAAAAACGTAATTTTTTTTACATAATATAATTCCTGTGTTTATTCTACATATAAAAGTATCAAGGTAATGATATCAAAAAATTAATAGCTTTCGGATTATTTAATATTTTATGTCAATACATGCCAGAATAAAATATAAAATATCTCGTAAACTATTGACTTTTTTATATCACTACCTTAACACTTTTATATGTAGAATAATTAAAGAAATTATATTATGTAAAAAAAATTATGCAACTCCACTTAAAAAATAGAGGTGACCTTTATATCTTTTTGGCGCCTCCATCTAGAAAAAGCACAACGTGACCAAAATACGTTCCCTTCGAAACCGTTCCACTTTCATCTGAAACATTTTTTTATATCATCAAAGATAAGCGAAATATTCAAGATGTTCAATTTAAGTGGACTAACCTGTATATAACGTAAAAGATATGACGTACAATATATGACAACACGATACTATAGATAACAAACGCATTAATAGTAAAGAGCAATGTGGGAATACAAGTATGTAATTATACACTTACGTTCCCATTCTGCACTTTCATTTTTCGTGTGCAATTACATTGCGTGATAATTACCCGGTCCTTTTAGTTGAACGAGCGGTATGTGAAAGTCCCGACAGCAATTGCAAATGTTCTCGTTGCAGGTGCAGTATCGGTTTACGCTATCGGTCGCCTGTTTTAGCGACATCGTTGTTAAATCTATGTCGCTCTGTTTCACATTATTCGCGGCTCGTGTCACCCGATGAGTCGTCTCATTACGATCTGTAAACATTTTGTAATTTAAAGCCGTTTTAAATCTACAAGAATCAGGAATCTTATTTATAATTTTATGTGGCGCGGAATATGAGCAAAATTATGTAAAATGTGCACATAAAATCTATATTAAAAAATACACATGTGTGCAATAAAATATACGTATATAATTTTAAACAAAATTCTGAAATTCTAAAATCCTCTAATTTAAGATAGTATAAAATAAGATTTAAATAACATGAGATTGTTTATTCTTATATATATATATATATATATATATATATACACATATATACATTCATATAAGCAATGAAATCTGTATGAAAATTTATTTCTATGTTTTACAAATTCATATTTTTGCTCTTTTATTATTAGTTTTTTTCTTAAAGCTGTTTCTCTCACCAATTACTCGGCCGTAAGCCGCAAAGGCCACCAACAAGAGGATCAGCAACAGCTCAAAAATTGTCGATAATCGCATCTTTTCACTTTGTTCTAGAAACAATGCCAAGAACATATAATACGGTTGTAATGTTACTGTGAAAAATAACCATTTCATATGTAGTGGCACGCACGTTCCAGTCTTATTACAGTTTCTTTCGGTCGATTCTAATAAAAAAAACACGACAATAAGAACTGTAAAAACATCAAATATTTTACGCACGTGCCGCAATTCTGAATTAGCGACAAATATTATTTTGTAGTTTTATACCTGCTTTATATAGCAAATGTATTTTTCTAATGTATACTGAAATTATTTTTTTTTTTAAAGATTAAATTTTTTTAACACGCTAAGAAAAAGATTGATTAAATTTTAATGAATATTTCTTTGAATGATCTTAATGGAATATTTACTTATATTAAATAAACATATTTAAACAAATAAAAAAATGGTAATTCAATCAAACTAATGATTTTCGTGTGTAATAAATAGACATTTAATAAATATTCCGCTATGACTATTCAAACAAATATTTATTACAATTTAATAAATTTTTTCTCGGTGCAGATATCTGTTAGATAATAATCAGTATATATCTCATTTTATCACTGATTAATAAAATAAAATATTTACACATATTTGAATTAATATAGCTGCAAATTTTTCTTAAAATCGTTTAATTGATTAATATTTCTATAACGTTCAGGTCTTTTTTGATATATCTAATTTTAGTAGTGAAACATTTAGATGCCTATATTTTACATACACTTATTAAACTTTTCCTCGAAAGCTCGTTTCATCGATTAAACAATTTTAATTAAGATCGCGCTCATCATTTATTTTACGCAGTTTGCGTAAATTTATCTTACTATTCATAAAGACATTAAAAAAAGAAGAGTACGTTGAATGTGTTTCTTTTTTCATAATTATTTCTTCCGCCTTCCGATAATTATCCCATATAACCTCGTCAGCAAACAATAGAGACACTCGTTCCGCTCATCAATTGTCGAGGTAGAGCGGTAATTCTTTACCTTTCTACTTTCCGATTTATAAAAATATTTCTACCAGAACCACCGTGATTCTTTTATCTTTCAGATAAACAACCGGACAAATCGTCCCAGACGCGTATTCTCTTTCCGGTTTCAAACGCGAGTTGCGACCGGTTGACCCAAATCCCGGTCACGGTCAAAGGCGTGTGTATAAGAAAGGCGCTTACTTGAGAGACTCGATGAGACTTTAGTAGCACGAGGAGACGCGTAGCTTTACGTGCGGAATAAACACTCGTGTCACCGTTATAAAGTGCGTTACATATGGTCAAGGTGTTGGATACGATCAACACTATGTTTTGACACGTCGTACGCAGGATGGATTCCTCACGCGTCGCTTCGTATACGGAGATCGAATCGCGGAAGTGATAGTGCGAGAAGTTTAATTGAGCGCAAACGGTAATCTATAAAATGATTTCTATATATTCTTGCTTCATAAATCTACACTTGTTAAGAAAGCAGATAGATAATCAGTATTCATCAAAATGAGGCAAGATAATAAATATTATAAATAAATAATGCATTTACATTAATTATAACATAATTATGTAATAATAATATATGCATCTAGATTGTATACTATTTATATTTAATGGCGCATGTATAATATTTAGTTTCCGAATAATTTAAATGTATCAAATAAAATTCTTGTCAATTTGATATAACACATAGTAAAAAAGCAGAGCTCATGAAATGTTCGTTAATTTTATTTTACATATAAGCTCTATTTTATTAATTAATAATTTACAGACATATAATTCTTATACTAAACGTGTAGAAGCTACATAGAAGAGATATATTATTTTATACGAATTATTTATAAAGAATCACGCATTACCACATTAATTATTCACTACACGTGGGTGATTCTTTGGTAAGAGACTTCACGTTTCTATCGTGATGCGTTTCCCAATTTCTCAGATCCTCCAAATACATAAATTGTAACTTTACCCACCTGTGAGTTGTTGAGAAGAAATCCGAGGAGGCAGCCGTGCTTGTGCTCTCCTGTCTTTTGCACCCTACAGCTCTTTTTCCCTGACTCTTCGTCTTACGAAGGCCAATGTCCAACTGAAGATGCCGCATAACTCCCCCCAAGGTTTCTTTAAAAGTCGGTCAGGCCACCACCACCTGTCCACCAAGCCGCTGCTAGGATTATTAAACATTCTAATGCGCTCTAGGTAAATCAGAGGCGGCCCCTAACCAACCAACGTCGTTCCGATCCTATGTCGTCCTTCATTGGACTACGACGGCGTCGCGCGTCGCCGTCGTCTCGACGACGAAAGCGGGAAGCGGGAAGTCCACTTTTCCATCTCTCCTCAAACCAGTACCAGATGGTTCCGGATGATTCAACTCACACGAAAATGCCCGCAGGAGAGGGGAAAGTCACGCTGGTGACTTCCGACGTCCTTTAATTGCGTCCGGATTCCGACAGAAAAAGCGACAAGCCGCCCCGGGGACGATCTTGGCGATATGCTTATCTGAACTTGTTTAGGTTGTTATTATAAAAAGTTGAATGATATATGAGGTATTTCGAATTAATATTGAGGTGATATACATGACAGAATTACATACACGATTTAATTCGATTATATATAAGATATTATAATTATATTATAATTAATTTACAGTCATCATAAAATAATGTAATCTACTATTATATATTTTTTTACCAACACAACGAAATTATATCTATGACTCGCAATGCATCTACGAATAGCGTAAGTGACTTTATTCGCATTGCACACACACACACATACTAATTTTATTTTAAAATACTTTGCATCTACATTATTTAGTGTACATGGTTCTTAGTAACCAACAAATCAGCTCTTTAATCTCTTTGACAACTATTGACAAGATAATCACTTCAAGAGTACCTCAAGTAAATAAAAAATCTAACATAGACAAAGTTGATATTCTTTTTATAATTTTTTTTCTTCAATGGTTTCAAAACTTGTTTTCTTGAATATTTTTTTATTACCTATACAGTTAAAATAAAATGGTAGATATTACAAATATATGTACAAGTAAACAAATTTTATATAGACACATATATATAATTATATAATATACTATATATATATATGTAATATATAAATTAAAATTTTTTTTATTCTAAAAAAACTTATAACTTTCCTCAAAGAAATCAGATATGTAGCATTGAGAATTAACATCATTAATCGAAATTATTTCCATTTTTTTAAAAATATTTTCTAACTTTACGCTCAGACACTATCAGCCGATGCCATAAACTCGTACCAGCCGTGAATACCACTGTCCGCGACACAAATTCTAACCGAAGACCCACTTTCGTGCGCGTCCAGTCTCTCGCGGGAGTTTCGTCGCCGTACGAGAGAAGAAAGAAAAGAAAAATATCCGGAACGCAACAAACGACACGAGTGCAGTACAAAATTAATGCAGGTGCTCGCTCGTACGTTCATACATTTGTTCATTTGTTCGTACGTTCGTTCGTCTTCAATCGATTCACGGAATCGTGTTTTGGCGGTTAAGGAGGGGCCTTTCTCCGGTTAGTAGGTCGAAGAAAGTAGTAGGCTCACCAAGAGTGGTTTACCTTGGTTAATATTTGTTCGTTTGTTCTCCAATGCCTTAAGTCGTCGATAGCGATGGCATCAAACTTATCGCGAGCAGTGACTTATTATTTTAGATCACGATATTCCACTTCATTAAGTTCTTCAAGAAATAATAGCATATGAAGGAGAGAAATTAAAATTCTAATAAAGATTATTATAGCAGAGAGATTTTAAATCCTAATTTTTAGACGCATTTTAAGCGTCAAACAAAGCTTTAATTCGATATAAAATTATTTATAAATACTTTGATAAAAATTGCTCCTGTGCGATGTTTTGAAAGCCAGAAGAAATATACAGATTTCTTCAATGATAGGAATGCTTGGAATTAAGTTACCAAAAGCATCATTCTGTTTGATCCCATCGCTACTCGGGCTATCAAGGATATGATAACTCGATCTTCAGGGATTCCTAAGCTGATGAACGAGGCGTATGACCCGGAAATATGTAGGTCCCGATTAAACAGGAGGCAAACGAGTTTTTACGTAACGTCGTGGAATAATCGTTTGGATGCTACGTACATACCTCCGCGTTCTCTTCGCTGTTGCATCGCGTTGCAGAAAAGAAAAAAAAAAGAGAAAAAAAAAGGATTGTGGGTGGTTTCCGACACGTGTAATCACGCTTATCGACGATTAGATCCGCGATTAAGGCGGAGTAATCGCACATCCGTGACATTGACGTCTCACGATCTTGACAGCATAACGCTATTATTTGCGCAATTATCTAACCGCCAATCGTTTTCGCGGCGACGATCGATGACAGAGCAGATTATAAGCAAATTGCTTCCGATCGTTCCCTCTTCTGACGTAATTCTATATAGACTGGAAGAGAAATCGATTTTTTTCGATCAGATGTATTTTCGAAATTGATGAGAAATTGTAATCTACATTTCTCTCTCTCTCGTGACCTCGTCTCCCGACTTCATCGAATGCCGTTCGATACATTTTGTGCTAACGCAAAAAAAAAAAACGAATTTTACAAACGAATAGAGAAAGTCTCATTTCTGCTGTTATAACGAATCGGATCTATTTTCAGAAAGGAATGTTCCCCTTTAAAGGAGAATATCTTTTCACTCGGCCCATTCCATGGTCACGTCAACATACATTTCGTTCCGTTTCTCACCTCTTGTAGTCACGCGTGGCCAACCGCGCCCACGCTCCAAAAAAAGAAAAACATTAAGAACGCGACACGCTATGCAATCGATAGAACAGAATCGTAAGTGATTTTGCAGTTCGTGACTTTTCTTCAAACGGTGAAAGCCAAGGAGAGGATCCTCAAGTAGAAGAAAGGAGATAAGTCGCGTAATTAAATTAGAAAACACTCGCTCGCAAAGTAAAATGAGCTTTGAACACTTTATATATATATTAGTGTTTTTTTACTTATGGAAATTTTACGCAGAATCTCTACAGAAATTTAAAAAGCAAGAAATGTGTTGTCAACACATTTCTTAATTAGAACATTTGGTAATCTTATATAAAATTACGAGTTGCAAATACAAGATTGTTCGACAGGATATTAAAATTATCATCTTTTATAATTTTTCAGTGCTATTGAATTTATTTGTTAATAAGTAAATATAATACAATACATTAAAATATTTTAAAAGATTATGATATATCAGATTTTGATTTTGTTCTAGCTAAAAAATGTATAACAGCATTTTAATGGACTTCGCGACTTTCACATGTATATATAAGAATGTGAAGATATTTCGAAATGACAATGCTCGGGGAGAAATTTCCAAAGAGAAAAGATGCGCATTTCTACTTCGCCGTTTTCTACAAAATTTTCAGAAAATTGTAAACCTACTATTTACACGTCAAATCTCCAAAGCTTCAGGAACCTCAAAGAAAAACCTCAAGATCGTCCACCTTCTTCACGGAGATGGCAATAATGCTGAAAGAGTAGCTCAATATATCTGTCTTGTTCCCCATTCGCCGACGCGTCCTATGCCGACACGTCGCAGAGGGGCACAGTGCCAACGGTCGCAGTTCCCCCGCGGTACCAAGCCAGCGGAGGAAGGAGGTCACCCGGTCACCCAGATGAGGTTCCTTGCCCGCCGTTTGTTGCCCCCTCGTTACGTCGCGTCGCGCATCGACGGTGGTCGTCCGGGGTGCCCCACCGACACAACGGTCTTGACCAATCCTGTCCCCTGTTTTCGTACCGACCGCCGAACCGGTCGGCGATCCGGCACTCGTGGAACCGGCGCCGTGTCCAGATTTAAGCTTCTTCTTTGCCGGGCAGGATCTCCGAAGATCTCCTCACTCGCGTGTTAGTTTAATTTTGAACCGTCTGTCACTCGCGCGGTCACAGCACCGCAATAGATCCCGATCATCCGACTGCTGCTCGATCAAGGGATCGAGCGTGATCGTTCTCCGTCATAAAGGGAACGGCCCAGTTGAGCTAACAGTAATTTTGAGGAATACGCCATGGCTGTGAGAGCAACGATCCTGGTGCTGATGGTCACGTTGGTGGTCGTCGCGTCCGCTGGATTGCTCGGTGAGCTGTTTGAAGCAAAATGCGATTAAGAAATCCTAGTGTGAAGATTCGGGTTTGCGCGGATAATCGCTACACGCGCCGGAGATTTCAATGCGCGAACGCACGTGTTTGCCTGCATCGGCGCGACTGCATTGTTGTTTTGCATCGTTCACGTGATAAACGCGATTGCAAAAAAAAAAAATAGATTATATGACCGGTTACTTTCTATTTGTTTGAAAAACGAAATGTCGATCGGTATTTAATTCGTCTTGCCATAAAATAAAGCTAATTTGTGCCGTGAATACGATAATTTGTTGTTGAAATAAATATTTCTTTTTACAGTGTTATTTGAAATATACATATTTCTGACAGTTGCATTATAAAGAAAAGAAAGTTATTTTTTTTAAATTGCAATATATGCATTTAAAATTTTGAAAAAAAATTTATATCTATTTTCTATCTTTAAACAGATGAAATTCTTATTATAATATTTTTTATTTTAATTTCTTATTATTTTTTCGGTTTATTAATTTATTTCGGATACATTTAAAAATGCTTTTGAAGCTTTCACGGGTATTATCTTCAAAGATAACAGAAGTTTTGCGGATTATCGTTGTGTTTTTATCCATTGCTATGCCAATGTTTCGTGAACCTTGCCATTCACTTCATAAGGGCGAGGAGTGCACTGATACATTAAAAAATATTTAGGTAAGAGTTCCACGATGACAGTTTAAATTAGACGTTCTCTAATTTCACTTTCTTACGTTACTTAATTCTAAGCTGCCTTTGTCTCTATTATCAATCGTCGTTCACAAAAGTCTAACAAAGGTGCTCTCAAAACTGTCATTCAGCCACTCGATCTTGACAATGCGCGAGAAAGTACGCCGATGGAAATCCATGCATTGGCACACTTACTAACATCCAGGTATATTTCCCCGATCCATAAACATGGGTATAAACGTTTTAAATGTCACAGTCTGATTCGTCATTCCTCCAAAGGAGAATCCGAAGGAAACTTTTACGACGCGGCGGTGAAACGCGTAGAAATTTGGCTTCCATTTGACTTTCGATCGACGGCGCGACTTTCGTTTCGTTCCGATTTCTCTATTCCGAGTTTCTCTGCCACGCGCGTCCCTTATCTCTCTCATGTATACGCGCACACATACACACACATGCGTTTCCTGCCCGCAGAGACCCTGCTCTCGTGGGACCTGCCAGAGGTCGAGGCGAGATCGTCCACGTCGCAGTCCAAGTGCCTATGCCAGACTTCCGGTTGTCTCTGCTGCGTCGACTTAAACTTGACAGCCACTATTGATCTAGGTGGCCCAGCTTGCGTCAATATTAAGCAGAAAGAGCAGAATATCTCATTAAATTTGAGCTATGGTGATAATCCAATTCACAATGCAACGATAAGGATCGGCAAGTAGTCAAATCGTAATAATAATGAAGAAATCTTATCTGTATTGATACTAAATTTTAAATTAAACCTAATATATTGTCTAAGTGCAATTTAAATTTGATACGTTGCATTAGACTAAAATTCAATTGAAAATATTAATATAATTTTGCGCATATTCAACAGTTTTTCGTAATGTGTATATTTTATATTTCAATTTATATAAAAATACAAATATATATATATATATTTTTTTTTATATTTACACATTAATGTCTATACATCCTTTTTTTGTATCAAATAAATAACACATTAAACTTGCAATTTTTATTCTTGTAGCGAACGCGGCTAATAAACCGACATGTATGAATTTGTTGTCGGACTTGGCTCAGATCTGCGCGCGATTTACATCAGTGAAGCAATCTGATGTCGGTGGCTACGATGGCTGTATGGTAATCGAGCCGGCTTTGTTGGGTACACCGCAAGCCACATACCACATAGGATGCTTCAATTTCCACCAGGGTGTTCGACAAGTGGAGGTCTCCGCGTAAATATCTCTGCGATTTAATTAAAAACGTTTGAAATGCAAAAAATATCTCATAAAAGATAAATATTTCATAAAATTTCTTGTTACTTCCTTTCGATCCTGCGCAGCATTACGGAGACGACAGAGCCCGCTGACAACGCAGACGAAGAAGAGGATACCTTGAACACCGACGAGTTGATCGCTGCAGTGTCCGCCAGCGCCGAGCAGGGTATCGCGTTGTTCACTCAGTGGCTGGGTCTAAATCTGAATCCAAAACTGAATCTCACAAGCAAGGACAATGGACATCAGGACCATCAACAGCAAATGACGAATAATGAACGGGCAGGATCCTCACCTGACGTGTCTTCAAGATCGGCCCGCAATATGGACGATGCTGTTCAGAACGAAAAGAGCGATGAACGGTTCAAACAACTATTGAGCGCTCAGGACAACGTTCTGAAAGGCTCAGCGACTATCGGACAATCTCACGGCGCGGAGACCACATTTGTTTACTCTAGACCGAGCGACCTAATGGCTGACAGAAACGCAACCGAGGAGGCCAAGAAAAAACTAGAAGCGGAAGCTGTGGTGCCGCAACACCGGATCGTGGTACCAAAAGAGTCCAGGAGAGGCGGACGGGCGTATAACATTCATCAACATGTCAATGAGATATGAGTTGTGCCCTGTAAGCGGTACCTTGTGCAGGAAACCGTCGATTCTTTCTTTTAGAGCTAAAGTGCTGCACCTAGACTATTCTCGTATGTATGCACGCGGAGCTGGGTGATGGAGAGGAGGTTATTACTTCATTCAACCATCTCGCTCGTCAAAGAGTATACTTAGCTGCGGTAATTTAATCTTTACAATCAGTACAAATCGTGATCCTCGGTAATATCATTGAGGCTAATGCTGGTAAATCGCAATTTGCGATATATATGTGAAGCAAGATGGGATTATACTTCGCACCATAATTCTTCTTTTCAACATTAATCTATGTAATTTTATCGTTTATCAATTATTTTGGAGCTTGTTATAAAATGGAATCTGAAAAAGATAATTTTTATAAGCTTTATTTGTGTACTATTTTGTTAAATTAAAAGGTTTTGTCAAACCTTTCTGCAAATCTTTCTTGCTTCGAAGCGTAGTTTTCCTTATTGCAGTGATCTTATCCTATTCATTACATACGTGTATTTTAATTATATTGTCCTCGCTCAGCTCCTCAAATATGATCTCCCACGATTGTGATCAATGTTTGCTCTCGATTTTATTCCAAAATCATAGCTTTTCTTGCGTTGATATACTAATCTACAATAATTACTCACAAGATTTTGACTAAACGTATAATCGATTCTACGTTTCACTGAAAAATCTGTTGACTAGTTGTTAATTAACTGGCAATAACTTATTTATTCTAAACAAGATAATTATAAAAATAAACATTTGATGATAACTTCGAATTTCCAAAAATCAGACGTTGTCCATTAATATAATAGCTTAAGCATTTCTCATTGTACGCATTACATGTTTCTTCCTCTTCAAGCTTGTCGTAATTTTAAAGAAAATACAACGACAGTTTCACGCCATCCGTGTACATACTATATAAATTAATATTAAAAAATACGAAATGGTGAACGGAATGAGCAATACGGCTGTCGTAAGGATATCTATAATTAATTCTGCGTGTGACACAGAAATAATAAATGAATAATAAAATATTCACATACTATATATTAGGTCTGTTATTTGTTGCTTCGTTAGTTACGTTCTTGTTCTCCTCCTTATACATATCTATACATATATCAATAGTGCTTGTCTGTTTGATCCGACTTTAATTGTCAAACACTTCGATATGTGACTGATCATCCATAATATTGTAATGTCTTTTGTATTTTTTCAAAAAACGTGGTATAAAGCCATAATGCTAAAAATTGGTTTGAGAATTGGAATGAAGAAAGGATTGCCCAATCACATTAATCCAAATGCGTATGTAACCAAATTGTTCAAATGTGATTTGTTAATTCTTTCTTCATCCGAAATCTATAGCTCAGATCGATTTCTACCATCGTGAACACAAGACTTTACAATAGATTTTGTAGTACAGCAGTGAATTTTATATTATATAAAAAATCATCTTTTTTTTTTATTTTATTTATCAATTTAAATATCAAACTGGAAAAGAAATAGTTATACATTTTTTTCAAATTTATTAAAAGAAAAAATTGAATATATTTTTTACATTGTATACAAACGAAATAGTATTTATAAAACACAATATACATATATACATCAATGGTTTTAACTATGATATTGTAATATATAGTATTAAAACTCTTAAAAAACCTTTTTTTAAAAAAAGAAAAAGCATACGCCAAGTGGATAAAAAAGATATTGAACTTCTTGATCAAAAACAGATATGAGATAAATATAATTGACCAAGTATTCTTCATTACGCCAGTCACATAAGACAGACCAAAAGTGACTATAATTGTCAACTGGATTATAGTGAAGAAAAAACTTGGCGTGCCCGGGTCGCATTAAAACGCAATATTCTAGAACCTTGGTTCTATCGCAATATTTTGCAGTATACACAATATATGCGAAAACAATAATTCAACAAAGAAAAGATATTAATAATTGCTTACTGAACATAAAAAGTTGTTATTTATAATGTTTCTAAAATATATCTAAATCTTATTTCTCCATCACATCTATTATTTGTGAATATATTTTCATATCCCACAAATTATATCACTATATTATACGTATATATTATATCTGTATACATATGTCTGTTATTTTTATATTTTAACTTATAATGCAAATACTATGTTGAAATAATGTTTTCACTGAATACTGTTTACAATTAATGCGACCCGGGCACGCCAAGTTTTTTCTTCACTTATATAATCCAGTTGACAATTATAGTTACTTTCGGTCTGTCTTATGTGACTGGCGTAATGAAGAATACTTGGTCAATTATATTTATCTCATATCTGTTTTTGATCAAGAAATTCAATATCTTTTTTATGCACTTGGCGCATGTTTTTTTCTCTTTTTAAAAAAAGGTTTTTTAAGAGATATTAAAAAAACTAATGGTTGGTAATGAAGGAGTAAACGTGCCACACGAACCTCCTGCAACTCTGCTTGAATCTGCGTAACTGTTTTCTCTTTCAAAAAATAGTGTTTTCGTACTAGGGCGCGTAAAATGATAGTTTTACTCCCGCATTTGCAGCTCTGAGAAGTCGGCACCCCTAAATGCGAATTTTGATAAAATCATTATTGCATTCGTTTGTCCACCCGTTATTTTCATTTGTCCACACCCCAAAAAAAAGTTATACACAAAAAAAATTGTAGTACCCCCAAGTGATTATTTTTCATTATTATGAAAAATATAATAATAATAGGGTGGTCAAACGAAAATAAAGGGTGGACAAACGTGGACAAACAGTGGACAAACGAATGCAATAATGATTTTATCAAAATTCACATTTAGGGATGCTGACTTCTCAGAGCAGCTCTGATGAGAAGTCGGCACCCCTAAATGCGAATTTTGATAAAATCATTATTGCATTCGTTTGTCCACTATTTGTCCACGTTTGTCCACCCGTTATTTTCATTTGTCCACCCTCTAAAAAAAAGTTATACACAAAAAAATGTTGTAGTATCCCCAAGTGATTATTTTTCATTATTATGAAAAATATAATAATAATAGGATGGACAAACAAAAATAATGGGTGAACAAACGTGGACAAACAGTGGACAAACGAATGCAATAATGATTTTATCAAAATTCACATTTAGGGATGCTGACTTCTCACAATAAGTACCAGTACTGATTCTGTATTAATAATATTATAACACACACAGTACTAGTATTGTATAAAAAATCCGTACTACTTCTCTTATATTAAAATAAATTTATCACAGCAAATATAAATCAATCCTAACAGATACGTTTTTCACAGTCAAAAGCATGAGATGTTTTAGGTTAACTGTAAAAATAATTGAAAAAAAATCATGATTAAAAATAAAATTATTCAATATAATTTAAAATAATTATTAATAATATATAATACAATAATGAGCACCTTAATTATTATATATTATTTAAAAAAATTTACCTGATTATCGAAACGGGAAAATCATTGACTTTTATACATGTAATTCAGAGATTATAGTTCGTTTAATAAAATTTTGGTTACTAGGAGACAAAGGACGAGTTCAATTCACCAATTTCTATACAAATATGGCACAGATAATCCGCTGGCAATTTACCGTTTCAATGCTGACACCCGATACGTTACTTTTGACAATTTCAATATAGATGCGGTACTGAAAATCTACCGGCAATGTACTGGTTCGGTACAGTGGCTTGACATGTTCCTTTTGCCAATTTCTATACAAATATGGCACAGATAATCCGTTGGCAATGTACCGTTTCAATGCTGATACCCGATAAGTTACTTTTGACGATTTCAATATATATGCGGTACTGAAAATCTACCAGCAATGTACTGGTTCGGTATTGTCGCTTGACATACTTCTTCTGTCAATTTTAGTACGAATATGATATCGATGATATATCGGCAATATACTGTTCCTGTACTGATATGTAAAGACATTTCTTTATTAATTTCTGTTCAGATATCATACCGAAAATCTACTAATAATATACTAGCTCGGTATTATTATTCAATACCGATTCACACGCTGGAAGAGTACCATAATGTTGTTTATTTAATACTGGCCCAATATAGAACTAGTACTGAAAAACGAAATCCGTTTTTCAGTACACAATCGGTACGTTGCCAGGAGTCAATGCTGGTTTATGGTATTCTGTTCCCACTTGGGTACTTAGTTTTTTCAAAATCAAATATTTTTCTATTAAAAAATTTGTATATTAATATATATACGTACGCGAGATGATAATTCCGGACATCGAACTTAGAAGTCTTTTGCTCTGGACAAACGACTACTTTAGCATTGAATTATCCAACATTTCATTATATGATTTTTACACTAAAATTATGTTAAATATATACAGAAAATTTTATTTCAACCAACGTATCTCTAAAATCATTTAAAATACTGAAATTCTGCATTTTATGGATATATTTAAAAAAATAATATAGTTCCATTTAAAAAATTAATGTGATCTCCACCTCATTTTGACGTCTTCACTAAAAGTCAAATTTTTTTTATCAAAGTATGTTTTCTTTGATAACCTCATTAAAACTGGATTTTAATATTTTACATGGTCTCAAAGAAATTCAAATGTATTAATTAATTTGGGACATTCTTTTTATACCTTCCTCAAGATTTATCCTCATTATTTTCATTATCAAATAAACATAAAATATATTCTTTTTATTATTAATATATCTGACACAAATGGAAACTCGAAGACGAGCATAAAAAAAGAATTAATAAAAATTACACTGGTAATTTCTATATCAGTAGGATAGGAGGGTGTAATAACTATTGTAACAAGCTCATTTTTAATTATGTTTCATTTTATCGTAAATTTTCTGACGGAAGCAGTCTTCAAACAAGTAAAACACGATGGTGCGTACCATTAACATGGAATAAGTGGGCACATCGCGATTATTGAGTAAAAATATTTTACGTACTCATTCTAACGCCATCGAAGGATTTTCCTGGCGAGATTCTTGGATGGTGATATTAAAAATGTATATTCGGATGTTTGAGGATGCTGGCAATCTCACCGAGAAAATCACGTTCACGGGCGTCGATGTCCTATATATGATATTCCTTTTTTCTTTTTTCGAACACTACCGCGATGTGCCTGTTAAGTAGCTGCGTGTACTCGAGTGTGTGCCGAGTCGTATAATACAGCAAAGCCGAATATTTTAGTATAGTAAGTTGCGCGTGCTATTCGTAATGTTTGTGTGCGAAGACGGCGAATTCAGATTCTCGTCATGGCAACGAACCGCGTCCCGACAATTTCCGCGGATAATGCGACATTATAACAAACATACAGGAAAAAAAAATACGCAGTGTTCCAAAATAATTTACATACAGAACGTAATGGAGAGAAACAAAGAGAGATTAATATTAGTCTTTCATTTTTCTCTTCCTTTCTGTATAGACATCATGTATTCTAAAAATGTTCATTATTATAACCGAGCCTCTCCGACTTGACTATTCGATCATATCGCGTGCATTCCAATTAAATTTAGCGAAAGCAGAAAGATCAGAGTGTGAAAGATACAGTAACAATCGGTCAAAGATCGTTACGGCACTCACGAGTCGAACACGTGTAAGAGTGGATGAGATACATTCTTTTTGGAGAATATATTTGGATAAATAGATTCATCAAGTTATTTATGTACTCTTTAATATCCACGAAATAAATCTAGAAATATATTCTCCACGAAGAAAATGTATCTCTGATACTCTCATTCGGTCGTCGACCGCGCTGATAAATAATCGACGTATAACCCGGTATCATGATTGATTTCACAGCTCGCCGGGATTGACGACGTTAAGGGCAAACGCAGAGTTCGTCTCGCCTTTCTGGCCGATCGCACGCGCCAAATATTGACCAATATCGCTGGCCGTGCACGTTTTGATGCCGAATTCGAAGGACGTGCTGCCGTCCGAGCTGAAATGGTATCTGCTGCTCGTCTCGGGGATCGCTTTACCATCTTTCAACCAAGTCACTGAAAAATTTATAACATTATTAGTAACAATTTGACTGCTTAACGTGTATATAGAATAGAAAAACAGAGGAAATTATAAAAAATCACTTTAATTACTGAATTACTATTACAATTCTTACTCTATTATATAATATACATATATAATTATGTATATATATTTACTTAAAATACTGTTATAAAAATTAAGTACCTTTCAAAGGCGCGGTATCAGTCTTGCACGTGAAAGTAACCGACTCGCCTTCACTCACTGTTGCAGATTGTGGGAATGTCGCGAACGCTGGGCTTTTCGGCTCTTCATTTGGAGCTGAAAAAAATGTAGAAAGGGGGGGATAAAAATTAAAATGCAGTTCGTCGAATGCAGATTTTTTAATTAAATCGATTGATAATCATTAACGATATTTTACCGAGTACGCTTAACGTGCACGACGAGTAGCTCTCTCCTGCGTCGTTGAAAGCTTCGCACGTGTAAGTGCCAGAGTCCTCGGGGAATATCTCGGCGATGATTAGCTTGTAAATGTTAGCCTCGCTAGTGTATTGGAAGTCCTTACTAGGCTTGATCTCTTTATTATTGTGCAGCCACACTACATCAAACTTCTTCGCGCCGATTATTCGGCAGCTAAGTGTCACAGCCTCGCCGTCTTTTACGTACTTGCTCGTTAGGTGGTCGACGATTTTCGGCGATTTATCGTCGCTCTGCTTCTTCCTAGCGGCATTCTCCACGGCTAGAAAGAGAAGTTAAACTTAAGCGACCTATCTTTCATAATTATCTTCTACTATATAAAAAATATAATGTAAATAAAAATAAGATAATAAAATCAGATAATAAAAATCAAAATAAACAACAAAATTAAATCTTCATATAAACAAATTTAATAAACTATATTTGTATAATAAATTAATATTTTCAGATTGTGTTATATTTGTATAAGTTTATATTTTCAGATCAGTTGATAAATTATGGATACTCTTGCGTTTTACAGATCAGTTGATAAATTATGGATACTCTTACGTTTTACAGTCAGCTTGCAGGATGTCGTGTCGCTGCCGATGCTATTAGTTGCGAGACACGCGTATTCGCCTTCGTCCTCGGGGAATACCTCATTAATCATGAGAGTGGCCACCCCGTTCTTATATTTGAGATCGACAATCTCTGACGAACTCAGCGTCTATAAGAAAATTTTATCACACTCGTAATAATATCGCGCTAATAGAAATATATTTTTCACACGTAATTTTAGTGCATTTTCTGAAAATAATTATTACCATCCTTTTCGTACTTTACTCATTAAATTTCACGACAATACTATACATTAATCTTATTTAAAGGTGCATGTTAGACTTTTATAGTGACAAGTAACTTTCAAGCTTATGCGTCTACCTTGCCGTTTTTACTCCAAGTAACTTGTGGTTCCGGATCGCCGTCGATTTTGACTGTAAGTTCCAAATGCTCGCCATCGTTGATCGTTAGGTTCTTCAACTTTTGAGTAAATTGCGGTGATCTCATCGAATCGTCCGAGGGTACTTCAATATTTACATTAAAGATTAAAGAAATTTTATATTAAATAGTCTATAATTTTCTTATATTAGAGATCTATTAAAACAATACACTTACGGACGAGTTCTTTTGTGGTGCTCCTAGATCGAGACGGACTGCCAGTGGTGTCGAGCTTCGAGCCGTATTTCTTTATGCTTCGTTTATCAGATGATTCATTTATTTTGACACTGGAGCTGTCCTATAATTGTATGAAAAGTATCGTATAAGTAATAGTATTTTATTTTTAATCATAATCTTATTGTGAAGAAAAATACCTTATACGAAGAGGTTGTGGAATTATGTTTGCCATTGTACAAAGAAGTAGAGCTCGATTGATTTTGAGTGGTTGTGGAACTGTAGCCGCTGTAACCACTGGACTTGTGAATTGTCACGATTGGAGGTGGTGCCGGTTTCAGTGGTTGCTCAATGAATTTTCGATCTTAGAATATAATCACTTGTTATGAATCACATACATTTAATATAATTATATATAATATATGTTTTGTCATAAAATTTAGATGATTTCTATTTCATTGCAAAAGCAAACTATAAAAGAAACTAAATAAGCTAAAAAATAAATAGAAAGGCAAAATTCAACATAAAGTACGTATGCAGAATGTAAAAAAGAAACAAGTAGATATATAATTTAAAGGAATTATTATATCTTTGAAATAAATCTAATTAAATAAAATAAAAAGATTGTGAAATATTTCAGCTAATATGAAAGTCAGCTATATAAAATTTTACATATTTATATTAAAGAAAAAGCTTAACTATTATTTATATATGTATAAACACAAATATGATATGTCTATTATTTAACGAAATATTGTTTTTAATAAAAAAAAAAGGAAAAGGATAGCAAACAGAATACACTCTTAAATAGCTCTACCTCCGGAATGTAGGAGGTCGTGCACTAATTTCACTTGTTCCTCCGTTTCTCCAGTGCCTATAAACAAACAAAATCAATAAGATCTATTTTATTAGTAAATTTAATATAAATTATACAGAAAATATCGACCTTATTAAATAAATTGAAAAGTTCAAAAAACGCAAATAAATCTTAATTCAAAATTAATTTGGATACTCAAAATATATACCTTATATAATATATAAATTACAAAACTGAATCGTTTTTATTCATAGATCATTAAATTTGATTACAATATCGATAAAAAAATTTGATTACAATGATAAATATCAATTTTTAAAAAATTTCAAAGTATAGTTTATATTTTTTAGTTTTTTATATATATATATATAAGGATAATGGTCTCAAATTATTTTGGCAATAATTATTAGGTATCATTATATTGTCCAGTTTCGTGAAATAGTCTCTCATTTTTCAATTTTTTCAATACTTTTTTATTTGATACTTAATCACTTATTTATATCATACCTTCTACGATGACTACACAACTAGTCTCATCTTTGCCATGTTTATTGCTAGCCACACAACGATATTTGCCGCTGTCTTCCGGTTTGCAGTCAACGATTTCCATTGTGACGACACCATCGGCGTTGCTCATGGGGTAATTGTACTTGGATAATTCCTCTCTGTCCTTGTACCATTTTACAGTAGGCGGTGGATTGCCGCTCAGACAGCACAGCAGCTTGCAAGTCTGCCTGATTTGGATAACACGTGGTCGCAACAGGAACGTGAAGCTCGGCGCCGATTCAATCGTCTCTAACCACACGTTATAGCCAAGCGGCTCTCGTCTGCGTACAGGATGCAGCTCGGGCCTGTATTTCGGAATTTCTCTTGGCAGTGCTGAAAGAGCAAGAAAAAATAAAAGGATCATACATACACACAACCCACACGCGCGTTTTTTTTTTTTTACGACGCTTTACTTTACTTTGTAAGTGTAAAACTGATAAAAAAAACGTTGATCAATATTTAATGCCAATTAGATAGCTCAAATATGAATAGATTATCTATTTCGAAATATTTAAAAACTGTGAAACCTTAAATTTAAATTAAATATAAATGAAGTTCTAGCTCTCTGAAGATGTTAGAAATATCAAGCCATGTTACAAATCGTAAGTTCCTCCCAAAATTACGTAATCGTAAAATATATAAAATTCTGATGACAGAAACACTTACGTTGAACATTAAGGAAGACGACTTCCTCACGGTAGCCATAATGATTTTCCGCGCGTATAATGTATTCTCCTCTATCTTCTAACTTAACTCTGTTAATAATAAAAGTGTAATCGTCCCCATGGTATCGCTTCATAAATTTAACAGATTGCCGTAACTCTTGATTATTATGCGACCAAGATAAGGTTGGTGCCGCAATCGCGATTACGCGACAAGTGAATTTCACACTCTGTCCTTCATAGGCGAATGCGCTTTGCGGTTTGATGACGAATCTCGGTGCTGCTTGTCGCCGATCTGTAAAAATATAATTAATTTAATAGTAACACATATTAGCCAGATTTTACTTATTTTATAATACATCTATATATTGTGTTTGAGTTAATAACTGATCATGTTTAATTTGCTTCGTGTTCTCTGAGGCAAATCTTTACAAGTATATCTTCCATGAAAATTATAATTATGTATTGATTTTTATGCATTGACTCACCGAAGCAAGAATCATAAATTCTGTATTTCTCGATTAAAAGTTTCCTAAGCGATGAATACTCTGCTAGACGACCGATGGGAAGAACATACTTGTCCCAGTTCTCATACTTGGCACGCAACCTATCTCTAATGCTAAGGTAACGGCTATTGGCGATTGGATTGGTCCACTTGCTATGATCGCCGGTCAACCATGGATGAAGGAGACACTCGTGTGCAGTCATGCGCTTTCTAAAGGATAAAATACAGTAATATAAACGAAATAATAACAGAGAGAAGCAGAAAGAAAAGGGAAAAAGTCTATGAAAAAACATACTCTTTATTTTTTACGAGTAATCGCCTGATGAAATCTTTACCCTCCTCGGAAACGTCGCGGAATGCCTCCTCGTCAAAGTCCCAGTCGCATGCCTTCACGTTTTTCAAGGTCTCGATGTCGTTATCACCGGCGAATGGTGAAAGACCACTCAATCTATGCAAACGATGCATGCTAATCGATAGAGTTTATTCTTTTTTTTTTTTTTTAATAAAATATTAATTAATACACAAATATGCACAAGTGTATCAGTTATTTAATATTAGAAAATTTTAATAATTGCAAAGTTAAGCGATAACTGCCTTTAAAAAAATTAAATATTTATTATTGCTATATATTATTTATAACTAAATTTTTATCATAATTGGAATTCATAGTAAAATAAATCGAACATCTTTCGAGAAACGCAAAATATTTCCTCGCTTGTATGTTATGTAAATAATAAAAATAATCTACTTACAGAACATAAGCTAATACACCACATGCCCACATATCAGTGTAAAAACCAACAGGTTCACGTTCAACAATCTCGGGGGCGGCAAATTCAGCTGTGCCTGTACTGATCTTTACTACTTCGTTTGGATCGAGTTTAGTAGCCAGACCGAAATCGATCAATTTCACATTCGTGCTGTTACGAGTTTGGCACATGATGTTCTCAGGTTTGATATCTAGGAATAATCAAATATTATATTAAAATAATAGGAGTATTTAATAAATTAGCTCGCAGTATGTATATAAATAGCATTAAGAATTTAATAATATTTTTTTAAGAAGCTTTCTCGATTTAGAACAAAAATGATCACTACAAAGACTAGATATCGCATAATAATTTATGTTATATTCTGTGATCAATCATAAACAAATGGTAATTTGTTTGTGGAACTTATTGTCGTTTAAAAAATATTTCTTTTTGAATGTAAACTTAAAATATAGACTTTACATTAAAATAAAAATTAATTAAAATTAAAATTAATTAATGAAAATAACAAATTCCATATGTATCATGAAAAAATCGTCGTTAAAATATTTATGTTCTACCGAGATGGATGATGTTCTTCTCGTGCATATGCTTGACACCCTCACAGATTTGCCTCATATAATTAATGACTTCTGCCTCGGACATGGTATAACCCTCGGCCGTAATTCTCTCGAATAATTCGCCACCGGACAAGCTGACGAAACAAATAATCGAGATAAAGGATAACACAAACCCATCATAATCCAACAAACGATTATTTTGTTCTAAGTGAATACATACAATTCGAAGATCAGCACCATTTCGTCATCATCTTCAAAGGCGTCGTGCAGGTTGATCAGCTTAGGATGATGCAGCTGATTCATGATGTCGATCTCTTTTCTGATTAATTCCTTCTCCATTATGTGCGACACCGGGATAAATTTGGCAGCGAAGATGTTACCAGTGGTCCTCTCGCGACAGCGATGTACCACGCCGAACGCGCCAGTGCCGATCTCTTCCAGGATATCATACTTGTCGTAGACCGATGTATGCTTGATTTCAACTGGCTGCGGCACGTACTTGCTATACACATCGAACACAAACTGATCATAATCGCGCGGCTTCTCGTCTTCGCGACCACGTATTTTCTTGCCGCTCGCATCCACCTCATATTCCTTCTTTTTGAACTCGCGCTTGATCACACCCTTCGTAGTGATCAATGGTGTCACTTCACTCGGATCCGAACGACCATAAATGTTCTCTGCGCACACCCGGAAATCATATTGGTGTCCGGGGCTAAGACCGGTTACTGCAAGCGTACAGAAACGAGTGTTTCCGGCACGGATCCAGCTGCTCATCGGATGCTCACGCTTCTCCACCACGTAATTGGTGATGTTACTGCCACCGTCCCAAATTGGTGGCTTCCAGCTGACCGCCAGCGAGTCGTGACCGACATTGTCTACTTGCGGAAATCTGGGCGGATCTGGACGATCGCTGATCTGAATCTTGATGATGGCTGTGTCCTGGCCGAGGTCGTTCTCGGCGGAGATGCGATACGGACCGGAGTCCATGCGACTGCCATCACGTATCGTCAACACAGCGTGTCGCTCCTTTACTTCGACAGCGTAATGTCCACCAGACTCGATCACCTCGCCTTCGCGTACCCACGTGATTTTTGGTTTCGGATAACCGGTGAAAGGTATCTTGATGACGACGTTCACGCCTTTGTCGAAGAAGGCAGTGTCACGGAAACGTGGCGGTACGTTCAGCTTCGGTGGTGTCTTGATGAAGAGTTCTCCCTTGGTAGATTTCACGCCGCATTTATTTGCTGCTCGACAGAAATACTCATCGGCGTCCTCGCCGAATACGTCATGGATGATGAGATTGTGGGTATCGCCCTCGGAGTAGATGTTGTAACGACTACCGCTCACAATCTCGCGGGCGCCCTTGAACCATGTGATGTTTGGCTTCGGTGTACCGATAATCTTGCATTGGAAATGGGCATTGTGATTCTGGACGCAATTCACCTGATGAAAAGAAAATGAGAAAAAAGATAATTACATATTTTGGGTCAAATCGCATTCCTGTATTATTTTGAAAAGCTCTTAGTTACTTATATAATAATTACTTCTATTATTAAAATGCAAATTGAAGAAATACAAACCTTCTGGAGAGGTTGAATGATTTCCGGAGGCTTCGCCGCTTGTGGATCAACAATCTTTACAGAGGTCGAAGCTTTCGATTCGGGACTAAGTCCTGCAACATTTTGAGCAAATACCCGGAACTCGTACTGCCTTCCTTCGATCAGATTGCTGATATTGATTTGCGTTGGTAAGCAAATACTGACGTTTACACGCTGCCATGCCTGACTGCCAACTTCTCTCTTATCAATCCAGTAACCCTGGATCTTGGCACCTCCATCAGTTTCTGGTTTCTCCCATGAAAGATTAACAAAGTCTCCACCCACTTCAATGACTTTGGGCGTGCCAGGTGGTCCTGGTGGATCGAATGGTGCCTTAGCCTTGATCGGGTTGGTGCCTTCCAATGGCGGACCCATGCCGTTGTCGTTGGCAGCCATCACTCGGAAGAGGTATTCTTGACCTTCGGTAAGACCCTGAACGACGAAAGTACAGTCTTTACAGAAGGATGACACAATGATCCAGTGCGTGTGACTGACATCGCGACGCTCCACAACGTAGTGGGTGACCCGAAGACCACCATCGTATTTGGGTGGATGCCAGGACAAGGTGCATGTATGCTTATCAATATCAGAAACATCAAGCGGTCCAGTTGGCGGACCAGGCAGTCCGGTAATGTATACGTTAAAGGACGCGCTGACGCTACCACTATCATTCGAGATGGACAAATCATAAATGCCTGCATCGTCCTTTTGGATATCTTTGATAAAGATAATAAGGTACTCGTCGAACACAGTGTATTTAATATGTGTTGTTTCCACGATTTGGCGACCATCTTTTTTCAGAGTCACTTCCATCGGTTGATCGCCGCTGTAGTAAATCTTGATCTTCGTATTGTCGCCTTCCGGTAGATAGAGATCGTTCGGCATGCGCTCGATACGTGGCGGCGTGCCGATCTTTAACCTACACGTAGTCGTGGCGATGCCGAGTGGATTTGAAATTTGGCAACTATAATCGCCGTCGTCTGCATCCCACACTTCGGATATCACCAACCTATAAATGCCGTTTATTGCTTCGGCGCGGAAGCGACCACCTAAAGTGATCTCACGACCATTCTTCAGCCACCTGAACATGTTACAAGTTAAAATTATAATAATATTAGATCAAAGTTATTAACAGCATATAATAATACACATACGAACATGGTAAAAAAAGATACATTTTTTAATTATATTAGTACTTATTTTGTTTCATTATAATTGGAATAATAAATCTTATTTAATAATAAAAAAAACTAGCAAATATTAAATTAATTTTTTTACTAACCTGGCCGTTGGCAGTGGTTTACCCGTAGCCTCGCATTCGAGAACAAGAGTCTTGCCAAGTGGTATAATTTGACTGATAGGCAGGTTTCTGATAAACTCCGGTTTTTCGCCACCCTCGACCTCGCAGATTTTCACTGGGGTAGTACATGAGCTTGGCTCGGATCTGCCGGCCGCGTTCACCGCGAAGATCCTGAACTCGTAGTCACCTCGCTCGATTAAGTGCATGACCGTGTACTCGGTATCAACGACATTATACTCGTTACATTTGGACCACATCGCACTGCCCACCTCGCGCTTCTCGATTACATAGCCGGTGATCCTACTGCCACCATCGGATACAGGCGGTTCCCATCGTAAATCAACGTAATTCTTGCCGACCTTTATGACTTGTGGCGTACCAGGTGGCGATGGTACGTTGAACTTGCTCTTGAGTCTGAACGGCGCGGACGGTGGGCTTGGCTTGCTGAAACCGGCTGCGTTCTTCGCACGAATCCTGAACTCATACTCATGACCGCTCATCAGACCATAACACACGTATGTGGTATCCTTGAAGAGGTAGTCATTTGCCACGCGCCATTGCACATCCTCAGCGGGGTCACGAAACTCGATCTTATAGCCCTGTAATTGATATATTATATTATATTAATATAATATTACATTAAAATATAATGTAGAATAAATTAGTATTGTTACATCAATATCACAAAAGTTTCAACTTCGACAGTAATAAAGAAATTTTTTAATTCAAAGAATTTATTTAATATCGACTAGCTTTAAACAATGCAAAATTTCGAATATTTTATTAATAATATTCACATTTTATAAGTACACGTTTCCTTTTTTACACACCTGAATACGGGAACCACCGTCAGACAATGGTCTTGTCCAAACCACCGTGGCATTCGAGGTATCCCAGTCGATGATTCGTGGCTGTCCGGGTGGATCTGGCACCGTGAATGGGAATTTAGCTGTTATAGGTTCGTCAGCTTGCAATGGATCGGATATGCCGTACTGATTCTCTGCTCTTACGCGGAAGTTGTACGTGCGATTCGGTTCCAAACCGATCACATCGTAATGTGTGCTCCTCACGAAGCTGCTGAGCTTCACCCAGAACTGGAAGAATAAGATATCGATATATATATATCTGATATCACATTTTATGTTATAAGGACAAAAAATAATATTATTTTTTTTATGATTATTATTTAAAATTTCTTAAACAAAAACTTACGCCAGCCGGATCCAGTTTCTCAACAATGTAATTCGTAATTGGTGAACCACCATCATCGAAGGGCGGTTTCCACGTTAATGTGCAGGTTTCTGGAGTGATATCGGAGATATCCAAAGGCGCCAAAGGTGGCGATGGCTTGTCTAAGAAGAAAATAATCTCATAGTATAGTCTACACATGCTTGTAAAATTAAAATACTCAATTAAAAAAAATTTTTCAAAATTATTTTATTACTTTCTAAATACGTCTGGAAATTAAAAATTTCTGAAATTTAAATCCAAGATGTAATTTAGAAAATGATAAGTTGAGAATTAAATATTGATGCATATAACAGGATATTTACCGACAACAAGGACCTTGCATGAGGCGGAGTCCGTGCCGACAGTGTTCGTGAGATATATCGTATACGTGCCGGTGTCCGATCTCTTTGCTTTCTTATTAATGAACTGTGAGGCTACGTCGGTTGTTTCGAACTTGATCCTCTCTCCAGTGAGAACCTCTTCGCCGTTAATAGACCAATTCGGTCTTGGTTTAGGATTGGCTGTATACGGCACCGTAATGGTAAATGGTTCTCCGGCAATCACAGTCATATCGCGGATGCTGAGATCGCTCGTGATCTTTGGAGGGACTGTAACAAAAAGATTAATATATTGAACATTTGAATCAACTTACAAAAAATCACGATTAATGACAATAAAAAACTAAATTAAATATATATAATAATTTTACATATTTTAATTACAAAGAGATTTTCTAATTAAAATATGGAAAATATTATTATTTTTATTTATAGAATAAAATATTTTTAAGTAATTAGATATATTTACATGGTGCAGCGCTGGCACGAATAACGTCGGAGTTGGAGCTCCATGGTCCGCGACCAGCGGCATTTTCCGCAGCTACCCGAAACTCGTAATCATGATTCTCAATCAATCCAGTAACCCTAGAGATCAATAAAGAGAATCGTTCAAACTGTTTGTTAAGATCATAGATGTTTTTCAAAAATGTATGGTAGTAGCATAGATTACTCACTTGTAAGTGGTGTCATGTACCAGAGCTGGAGTGGCCTTGACCCACTTATCTTCGTTCAGAAGACGCTTTTCGATGACATATCCGAGAATCGGTGAGCCACCGTCGTGACGAGGTTTAGTCCAAGTAATGGTGATGCTATCCTCAGTGGTCTCCACACCGCGAGGTGTACCAGGTGCACCCGGAGGATCGAACGGATGTCGTGCTTTGATGGGATCGATTGTTGTCACTGGATCCGACGTACCATACTGGTTTTCCGCCATCACCCGGAACTCGTAGATTTGACCGACCGTCAGATTTCTGACTCGCACAAACGGCGTCGTAATATAGCTGCTTACCTGAAAGTTTTTTTCTTTAGAATCTTTGAAAAACTAGAATGTCCATTCTATTGTAATACCTCAGATAAAATTATTTTCAAATTAATTTTTTTGTGACAATTTTTTAAATTAATTCTTTCTATTGTTCAAATTTTATAATAACGATCATAATATCATATTTTTCACCTTGGACCATGTGGCGGCCTTCGGGTCTTTCTTTTCAATCACGTAATTAGTAATGTCAGCACCGCCATTGTCTTTGGGCGGATTCCAGAAGAGAGTAAGAGCATCGCCACCGAATTCATCCGCGCGAAGATTTTCGGGTGGACTAGGACGATCAAGGACCTTAACGTTAACGGTTGCTGTATCAAAGCCAGATGAGTTGCGTAGCTGGAGTCTGTATTGCCCTCCATCTGAACGTTTTGCATTCTTCACTACCAGACTGCAGCAAAAAATCAATTAGTGTAATATAACCAGGGATTGGAAGTAACTCGTTACTTGTAACGAAGTTACAGTTACAAGTTACTTTTTTGGTAACTTTACTGGTAACTGCGTTACTTTCTTTTTTTGGTAACTGTAACGGTAACGAGTTACATTTTTTGGGG
>NW_017275315.1:589788-674762 GCF_001594065.2 Cyphomyrmex costatus | reverse complement strand
TTTTTTTTTTTTTAATAAAACTATATATTTGTCAGTATTACATATAAAAAAAAAATGCAAAAGTACATTTTTAAATTGATTTTAAAAAAGTAACGGAAAAGTAACGAAAAGTTATTTTTCAAGTAACGATAACTGTAACGAGTTACTTTTAAAAAGCTATAACTGTAACTGTAACTAGTTACATTTTTTACTCGGTAACGAGTAACTGTAACTAGTTACTTTTAAAAAGTAACTTTCCATTCCCTGAATATAACATAACATGTAATATCATTAATATCTTCGTTAACCGAGAAAAATTATAGATTTAGATATTTCATATATATGATCAACAATTTCTTCTTAATTAATAAATTATTATATGTTTTTTATCATATTTATAGTTATATTACTAAATAATAATAATTGAAATCTAATATCAAACCTTAATGGGTAAATTAATAAACTAATAAATTTTATATCTTATATATATTTTAATTCTCGTTTCTTCAAAACAAAGCACACACCTGGCAAAATCATCAGCCAGCTGTTGATGCACACGTGGATCAGTTTCATCCTTAACGACGTCATTGGCAAACCACGTGGCGGTCGGTTTGGGAAAGCCAATGTAAGGCACGTGAATAGAAAAGTCCTCGCCGGCGCGAACGGTAATATCGCGAACTCCACCAAGATCCATAACTGGTTTGTTAGGTTGCTCTTCGATGATGATCGGATTACTGGGTCTGCTTGGGTCGCTGCTGCCGACATCATTCACTGCAAATACCCTGAAGAGGTACTCTTCGCCCTCTTTCAAATTTGGCACAGTATATACGTTGCTCGGTATAGGCGCATCGTTTACGTCTGACCAATTGTCATCACCCTTGACTTTCTTTTGGATGATGTATCCTCGAATCTTTGAGCCACCGTCGCTTCGCGGTGGTCGCCAGCTTAAAGTCACTGAGTCCTTAGTGATTCTGTCTGCCTTGGGCGGTTCAGGCGCATCAGGACGTACTACAATAATAATGATAATGTAATTAAATATTAGAAGATGCAGTATAATAATTAAAACTGATAATCAATATTTATAGTTTATAAATAAACAAATTAAGTGATAATTCAAGGCTCAGAAGAATAAATCAAAAGTTGAATTAAAGAATTGCCAATATATGAGCCGACACTAGTTGATCATGTATGTAAATCACTGTAAAATAATTATTTTATTATAATCGTATACGTTTCGATCTCTGTTTGAGATCCTCCTCAATACATAGAAAACTTATATTAATAGATGATGTTATAAAATAAAAATCGAAGAATCAAATACGAAGAAACGTACACGATTATAATAAAATAATTATTTTACACACATGGTCAACTAGTGTCGGCTCATATTGGCAATTCTTTAATTCAACTTTTGATTTATAAATAAAGTTTCGAATTGGAACTAATATTAACAATTAGAGTTAAATCAAGATTAAAATTAAAATAAATGCAAATTGTAAGATAAACGCTCAACTTATAAAGTTATAAAATAAAATAAATTTTTTTTGCATATTTAGATCACATTTACTGTAATATATTATTATAATTCAGTGAAGTATACTTACGGCGTTGATGTCCGGCTATGATCGGTTCAGTGGGCTTGCTGGGTTTTCCAGGCCCAGCCTCATTAACAGCACTCACTCTGAACTCATATCGCGAACCTTCGTGAAGATCCTGCACGGTAAATGTCGTGTTTGGTGTCGGGTAATTGTTGACCTTCAACCATTCACCGCCACGCTCACGCTTTTCCACGTAATAACCTAAAGAACACAATATAGATAAGGTGAGTCAAATGTAAAAATTTCTCATAGTTTCATCAAGAAAATAAAAAACAATTAAAATTTCTATTATATTAAATTTTCAATAATTTCAAAGAAACTCTTTAAATCATATGTTAAATGTGTAAGGTTTAATGTGTAACACAATGTTAAAGAATAAAAATTAATTATTGTACCTGTATCGAAACAAACAATTATACAATAACTTATTACGATAATTACCAGTTATAGGCTTTCCTCCGGTATTGATAGGCGGGTTCCATGTGAGACTGCAGCTATTAGGAGTGTAACCCAGAATTTCAGGTTGATTTGGTGCATCCGGTGGATCATATGGGCTCTTGGCGATCACGGCTTTGCCCTCCAAGGGCTCTGACACACCGTACATGTTCTCGGCGCGGACTCTAAAGACATACTTTTTGCCTTCGGTCAAGCCTTTCGCCGTGAAATTCGTCCTGGGGACGTATCCCGGCACTTGTCGCCAATTGTCAGAACCATAATCAGAAACCTCGACGATGTAATTCGTGATATCGGATCCGCCATTGTCCGCCGGTGGATTCCAGGACAGTCCGACAGACTCATGCGTCGTGCCAGTGTATTGCAAAGGACCCTGAGGTGGTCCAGGCTTATCCACAACTATCACTTCAATATCAGCCGAATCTTTTCCATGCTCATTCGTTGCTGTCACGGTGTACATACCACCGTCATCTCGCACCGATTTTTCGATCAGAAGTTGTGTTCGATCACTCTTAGTCTCAGTCTAAGAATATAATAAAAATAAGAACGTGCACAATAAAAAATAAAGATAATTTAAAAAATACACCTACAGATAGGCGAAGAGTTTCCATGAGCGATTTTCCATCCTTGGTCCATTCGATCTTTGGCGTGGGCGCGCCGGACAACGGTATGTTGACATTGATTGGTTCTCCAGCGCGGACCTTGATCTTACGTCCGATTAGAGCATCCAGATGAAGTTTCGGTTTCTCCTTCATAGGTTTAGCCGTGAACACAGATGAAGTTTCACTCGGTTTTCCAGCGCCTGCGGCATTTATAGCCGATACGCGATATTCATATTGATGACCCTCGGTCACATGGTCATCATAATACTCAGGATATTTGACGGGTTCTTTATTCTGCTTTATCCAGCGACCTGTAGCACGATCACGACGCTCCACATCGTAACCGATGATCTTGGAGCCGCCGTTGCTAATAGGCGGAGTCCATTTGATCTTGATGTGATCTTTGTCGGCATCCACGCATTCTGGTTTGCCAGGTTGTCCAGGAACCACTAAGCAATTAATTAAATATAACAATATGTAAACAAAGTAAGAAAATGATAAAAAGGTATAATGTTTAAAAAAATTTGAATAAATTTCCACGTCTATAAATTTATAATTTATAATTACATATGCTTGGAATATTCAATATAATGATATTATTATCATATTTAAAAATTGAGGAATAATTATGAATCCTGAAGATTGGCTCCAAAAATCATATTTAAATATATTTAATGTGATCTTATAATGTAATCTTATAATTTCAGAGTTGTTTCATTGAAGTAATTGTAATTTAAAACTAATAGAATTAATATTCTATTAATAGAGCGAAAGTACTTACCGAATTGATTCTTGGCAACAACAGATCGATCAGTAATCAACGGTTCAGAGCGACCCTGAAGATTTTCTGCAGACACGCGAAATTCGTAGGTAGTTCCCTCGAGCAACCTTGGCACAGTCGCATGATTATACTTGGGATTAACATGTGTAACTGCTGGTACCCAACCGCCACCGTGTGTGAGATCGCGCTTTTCAATGACGTATCCACTGTGAAAATTAGAACAAATATGTATAAATTATTGAAAATATTTTGTGTATAATATTATTAATACTATTATTCTTTTTTACACGTAAATATTGCATAATTCGTACCGCAAATTATATAAAACTTATAATTTTAATATAATATAATTTTATTATATTATACATATATAGAATTATATTTTAATGAGTACGAGGAGAGAGAAATAGAAAGTTTCAGTCCAGGAGATTGATCATACGAGAGAATTAAATAACATTTAAATATCTCGTCCTGGATTCTCTCTATATTATTTTTAATGAAAGAAAAGTCACAAAGGGATCTCGTAAATTAAAAAACATATCGAATAAACTAAATTAAATTATAATATCCGCTCAAATAAATTTTTCAAATTAAACTTAATATACCTCCCCGGTCAAGAATAAATTTGAGCTATACTAGAGAGAGTTGTTAGAAATATATATATAAATTTATTATAATAATAATACCGGTATATACGGAAAGTTTCGACTTCACAGAGTCCTCAACAGCCGCAACCGAATTCTTAAATATCGAATAAAGTCCATTTCATAGATAATGTTAAAATATTAAAAAATTTGCTTACGTAAGTTCGCTGCCTCCATTATCCTTAGGTGGTTTCCATGAGAGCGTGACAGACTGGTTAGTAATTTCTTCATACTGCAAAGGACCTTCCGGCGGTCCAGGTTTATCCAAGACTGTCACTTGGAAGCTGCCTTCGTCTATGCCGCTACTATTCTTTAGTAACAAGTGGTACAATCCCGAGTCAGATCTTTTAGCGTTGACGATATGTACAATTGTATGATAACCAATCGACGTGATCGTCGTCCTATCGTTAGAAGTCAATTCGTTACTTCCTACGCTCCAAGTTGCCTCAGGCGTTGGTTCGCCAATGAAGTCGATATCCACGTGGAAAATAAGTCCAGCCTTGATACGAACGTCCTGCAAGGGCGTCTTAATCTTCGGGGCCACTAAACAAATTGAAGAAAGTTAAATGCAGTAATGTAAGTAAATATATTGTCACCATCACAATATATTAAAAGTATAAAATATAAAAAATATTATAATATATAAAATAACAATTTATAAATCTATAAAATTAAAAACGTTATATATTTATTACTGTTATTAAATTCTTATTAGAATATTTAATCGATTGTCACTTTTTAAATAAATTCTATGAAAATTCACAACTTACGGAAACGAGGTTTGGCAGTGACGAGATCGCTAGGTTCCGATGGTTCGGATTGACCAGCAGCGTTGACAGCAATTATACGGAATTCATACTCCTGGCCTTCTGTCAGATCTGGAACAGTTGTGCTGTTTTGACCAGCCGGCACGTGTACTGCATTCACCCAGTAAGGGCTGCCCTTCTCCTTCTTCTGGACAATATAACCCGTGATTGGTGATCCGCCGTCGTTCTTTGGCACCGGCCATTCTAAATCTACATGGTCCTTGTCCCAGTCCATGATTTGCGGTTTGCCAGGCGCATCCGGTTCATCTAAAAATCGCAGACGCGTTTATTAATATTATTTTTCAAATACAATTTTAGGATTTTATCTTTAGGATTTTATAAAATGCGCGAATTAAATTGTAGAAATCTTTTAATGTGTCACTTTTATTTAAATTTGAAATATCTTTTTCTTTCAAATCACTCACCAAACTCGTTCTTCGCGATGATGCTTTTCGTGGTCTCAAGCGGATCGGATTCTCCGATGTTATTAACAGCTTTGACACGAAATAGATATTCTTTACGATGAATCAGACGGTTGACCTCATGGCTCAACACCATGCTCATACCGGCGTCAGACCAAGTTCCACGAGATAAGTCCATTTTCTCGATAATGTAGTGCAAAATGGGGCTTCCGCCATCGTCAAGAGGATGTCCCCATGTCAAGTGGCAACCCTCTTTAGTGACATTGCTGACATCCAAAGGCTTCTCCGGTGGTGCTGGTCTGTCGAGGACAGTGACTCTCGCGCTGGCACTGAAAATTGAACATCATTTGTTCAACTAACAATCATTAAAATTAAATTATGTTATAAACAAATTTTTGTTAAAAGAATTTCCTCAAATTAATAATTTCATATTAAAAATTTGTTTATATTTTGTCTTATTATTTGTTAAAACGTCCTTTTTAAATAAATGTACAAAGCGTTGTTTGACACAAATTAATTTGATTAAGAGATTTTTTGTTATTTAAATTATAATCATATTAAAGAATACTATAATTTTTTTATTTGTCAAGTACCTGAAGCTACCATGTTCGTTCTCCAAAGTTAGAGTGTAACGTCCAGTATCACCACGGACAGAGAATGGAATCTCGAAGGAAGTTTCAGTGTTAGTGGTATACATCTCATGACGAGCATCGGCTACAATCTGTACACCATCGCGGTTCCATGTTGCCTTTGGTTTAGGTGACGCCACGATAGGAATGTTGTAACTGATCTTTTGACCGGCGCGAACCACCAAATCGTGCAACAAATGTGTATCGAATGAAGGAGCAACTGCAATTAATAAAAAGAAACGATGAAGGCAATATAGTTAACAAAGAAAAAACATCTCCAATTGTTAGAAAGAAAACAAATTATAAAAATCTTTATTTCTCAGAAGCTTTCATGCGAGAAAAATGTGCATTAAAAAAAATAGCTTGCGAAAATACGAAAATATTTTATATATTTTTATAATAAAAATTTTTTTAATAATTCAATTATTAATTACGAGAAAGAAATTTAAACTTACTGAAACGAGGCTTAGCAACAATTGGCGCCGATGCTTCGGATGGTTCACCAGGTCCGCCCTTGTTCACGGCAATGACTCTGAACTCGTATTCCTGACCCTCGGTCAGGTCAGGTACTCTGCCGCTAGTCTTGTTTCCAGGTATCTCGGCGGCCTTTTCCCATTGTCCAAAACGAGGCCGTTTTTCAATAATGTAGCTGGTTATGGGCGATCCGCCGTCTTTCTTGGGTGGTGCCCATTCCAAATCCACATGATCTTTGTCCCAGTCGGTGGCAACCGGCGTACCAGGTTTGTCTGGCCTGGCAAACGGATCCTTGGCAGTGATAGTGTCCATTCCCGTCAATGGCTGAGATTCACCCTGCTTATTGACCGCTCGTACGCGGAACTGATAGTCGTGCCCCTCAATCAGGTGGCCCACCTGCGCTGAAGTGGTGTTAGCCTCAGCCACAGGCACCCATCGCATATTTTCCGTGTCCATTTTCTCAACCTGATAGTATTGTATCTCAGAACCGCCGTCATCCTTAGGCGGCCGCCACTTCAAAGTGCAGCCGTTTTTAGTGACGTTGTCGATCTTCAGCGGACCTTCTGGTGGCAAAGGTACATCCAGTACGTTTACTGTTAATGTAGCAGAGTCCTTGCCATTCACATTCTTGGCTACAAGCGTATAGACACCGGAATCGGAACGTTTCGCCTCCATTACGCGCACCTTAGTATTGTAATCCTCATTGATGATCTTAATACGATCATTTGCCATTACTATGGCATCCTTTAGCGACCACTCCTTGCTTGGTGGCGGTTCGCCAGTTACCGGTACATCGAAGTCGAAGAAACTGCCAGCGCGCACTTTCACGTCCAGCATGTACTTCTTGTCGATCTTTGGTGGAACTGAATACAAAATATATAATTAATTATAGGTACGTTATTAAATTGTAAATACAATACCTACCAAATATTTTTAGTCAGTTTTTTGTTTCTTAAACTTCTAAGTTATAAGAATATTTTAAAATAATTTAATTTTTATAAATATATACAAAATTTAATAAATTCTTTGTAAATACTTACGATTCTTCGGTCGCGCTATATGGGACTTGGACGCTTCCGAAGCTTCGCCAGGACCAGCCTTGTTGACGGCCCTTACGCGAAATTCGTATGGAGTTCCCTCGACCAGGTCGTCGACTCTGCCACGGTTCGTGTCGCCATCAATTTCTGCACATTTCTCCCAAATCGGACTGTATTTGTCGCGTTTCTCTATAACGTAACCGGTAATTGGTGATCCACCATCTTCCTCAGGGCGACTCCATTGAAGCTCAACGAAGTCTCTGTCATAATCAATCACCTCGGGTGTACCCGGTTTCCCTGGTTCGTCTACAAAAAATAAAATAATATAAAAAATGTGAAAATATAATATTGATATTTTCGCTTGCAAATATTGGAATATAAATTACGAGTAATTATAATAATTATATTGAAAATATATGACGCACTTAAATTTTTGTTCACAAATTCATAAACTTATTATTAAAAATTGTTATAGCAAATGTTTTTCTTACCGAAGGGATTCTTCGCTTCGATGCCTTGCATGGCGGTGAGAGGCTCGGATTTGCCTTGCTTGTTGACTGCTCGCACTCTAAACTTGTATTTGTGCCCTGGCGTCAGGCCTTCCACTTGCAAGCTCGTTTCCGGTCCATCAGTCTCTCCAGCCGGCACCCAACGACCTGTGGCCTCGTCCATCTTTTCCACGACATATTTATCAACTGGCTGTCCACCATCATCCTCGGGCGGCTTCCATGTGAGCTTACAGCCCTCGGCGTGTACATCAGATGCGCGAAGTGGACCTTGAGGCGGGCTCGGTTTATCCAGCACTGTCACTTTGACGACCGCCTCATCTCGGCCGTTAATATTCTCAGCAATGACAGTGTATTTGCCTGATTCCGCACGCGTAGCCATCCGCACGTTCAGACTGGTGTTGTAATCCACGTGCTTAACTTTGACACGATCAGTCGGTCGAACCTCCTTGCCGTTCAGCATCCATTTGGTAGTTGGCGGTGGCTCGCCCGTTACCTTACAATCAAAGTTGAAGTTTTGGCCGGCTTTGATTTTCACTTCAATCAGGTTGGTACGATCAATCCTGGGCGCTAGATTGCGTGGTTTGGCGATGATAGTCGGTGTAGCGTCCGACGGTTCACCAGGTCCAGCTTTGTTTACGGCACGCACACGGAACTCGTACGGCTGACCTTCAATAAGATCAGGTACTGTAGCGGATGTTTCATCTGCAGGCACCTCCAGTGCCTTCTCCCATTCGCCGTACTTGTCTTTCTTTTCAATCACGTAACCAGTAATCGGTGAACCGCCATCATTCTCCGGTGGGGTCCATTTCAGATCGACATGGTCTTTATCCCAGTCAGTGGCTCGAAGATCACCTGGTTTGCCGGGTTCGTCTGAACATAAAAATAAAAGTTTCTCTCCAATTAAGAATAACATTTTTTAAATTATGTTTCGTAATTTATATTTATCACGATGTTTTGTATAATTTTAATATACGTTTGATTAACGTACCGAATGGATTTTTGGCTACTATCGTCTGCTCCGCTTCTAAAGGTTTGGATTCGCCTTCGGCATTGACCGCAGCTACCCGGAAGAGATACTCCTTACCAGGTGTTAGGCCTATCACCTCGAGAGCTATAATAAATAAATTCATTTGACATGTTATATCAATATTATAAAGGAATTTATGTATTTAAAAATAGTGAATTTATATCAGGAAAATTTTATCACTGAAAAATGAAGAAATTTGAAACGCTTTATATAAAATACAAAAAAATAATAGAAGCAAGAATGATTTTACATCGTTTAAATGAAATTTAATGGAAATATTGTATCAGTTTTTTTTTCAATTAATTAATCTGGTCATTTACTTGGTTCGGTAGAACGTCCGCAAGGTACCCAACATCCGGTCTCCGGGTCCATCTTGTCCACTTGATAGTACTCGATGGGCGTACCGCCGTCGTCTTTAGGTCTCTTCCATTTCAACTTGCATCCTTCCTTATGCACATCCGACACTTGAAGCGGTCCTTCAGGCGGCGTCGGCTTGTCCGTCACCGTCACCTGCACCGTCACCGAATCCTTGCCCGATGAATTGCTAGCGGTGACAGTGTAATCGCCACTGTCGTCCCGCGATACTGGACGTATGCTAAACTTGGTATTGTAGTCGATGTTGTCGATCTGCACCTTGCGATCGGAATGAAGCGGTATTGCGCCGTAACGCCACTCGATATGTGGCGGTGGCTCGCCGATTACGTTGGCGTCGAATTTCAGCATCGAGCCAGCGGACAGAGTAACGTCCCTCAAATTGCGCCTGTCAATCTTCGGGGCCACTGTGACATATAATAGATTGATTAGATGCCAATATCAGATTTAGATAAGCACGCGGTTCATTGAAATTATTTTTGGAACATGCGTACGTTTTAATGGCAAACGTACAAGGATTATTATCCTGTTATGATTGATTGCGTGTCTAATTAAGATTTCAGATACGTATGCCTATTATTAAATAGATTTATTATAAGATTATATATAAGAAAATATTTTTTAATTATTTGTACATATATATATATAACTTATCTAAAGGAAAATTATAATCAAATCAACTATGAATTATTATTATAGCAAGAAAAAATTTAAAAAGTTGAAATATATTATAAATACTTACAGAAACGCGGCTTAGCAGTAAACGTCTTGCTAGCTTCACCGGGCTCCGATTGACCAGCCTTGTTTACGGCAATCACGCGGAATTGATAATCATTGCCTTCTATTAGACCATGTACCAAAGCTTTTGCGACCGGTGTCCCGGTCTCCAAAGCCTTCTCCCACATGGTGCTGTATTTATCTTTCTTCTCAATAATGTAGCCTGTAATAGGCGAGCCACCGTCGCTGACAGGTTCTTTCCAGGCGAGTTCAACCTGATTAGCTGTCCAATCAACCGGTTCCGGTGCTCCAGGTGCAGTTGGTATAGCTGTAAAAGTTAATTATTATAACAAAATTGACAATTAATGTTATAAAAAAATATAGAGTTATAATGAGTAAAATACTATTTTTATATGTTATAATATGCTATGAAAAGTAGAAATGAAAATTAAAAGTAAATAAAACTATATTTACCAAAGATATTATATGAAAAGCGCGTGCGCACGGGTGCGCAAAACACATACATACACATTATATTATTTATTCAAAACATTTTAAAATTTTATTATTTTGAAAAATTATAACAAGTATTCCACTTACTGAACGGATCTTTCGCTACGATGGAGCTAAAGGTTTCCAATGGTTCAGACTCTCCTTCCTTGTTAAGTGCTTTGACTCGGAACTTGTACTCATGTCCAGGTGTAAGTCCTTCAACCTTCATCTCGGGTCCAGTAGTTTTACCAACTGGTAGCCAGACACCAGTTTCTGGATCGAACTTCTCCACGAGATAGCCCTCAATTGGTTCTCCACCGTCGTCCTTAGGTTTCTTCCATTTAAGCGTACATCCTTCTTTGTGTACATCAGATACTTCCAATGGTCCTTCTGGTTTGCCAGGCTTGGCTGATAAATAAACAAAATTTAGATTAAATTGTTAAGTAAGTAAAAAAATAAAACTATAAACGAAGAATGAATTTTTATTACAGATTATTACATATTAAATATTTTCATATTATATTTAATGACAAAGAGAAAAACAACAGATAACATAGTTTATTTATTATAGACTCATAATTGTTTTCTTTAATTATATAGAATTTGTAAAACACTAACTTATAAAAATTACTCACAAACAACGGTGACTTCGACTTCGGCAGTATCGGAACCATGCTGATTGATTGCTGTGATCTTATAAGTACCACTATCCTTGCGTTCGGGCTTATCGTTGAAGAACTTGCTATTGTAAGGTACATTCTGTATTCTGCGATGTGTGGTTTGCTGGATGCTCTTATTGTTGATTACCCACGTGACGTCTGGCGGTGGTTCTCCAATAATTTTAACGTCAAAGTGAAACGCTTCGTTTTCACGCACAGTTATATCGCGTAAATTTCGTCTATCAATCTTCGGCGGGACTAGACAATCAAAAGAAATAATATTATAATTAATATATCTATTCTTCGTACCTGTTAAAATTTTTTTAAATTTTATTTTTTAACAAAAATATTTACATAAAAAATTTTTACATTAAAAAAATTGTTTTAATCTGTAATTTAAGATTTTATTTATTGAGAAGAAACTATTTATGTGTTCTAAAGATTATTTAACGGAAGAATATTTAATTATGAACTCACGTCTTCGACTCTTGGCGGTAATCGGTTTGCTAGCATCGGACGGTTCACCGGGACCGGCAGCGTTAATGGCCTTGACCCTGAATTCGTATTCGACACCCTCGTCGAGATTGTCGACGCGGCCTTTGCAATCCGGCCCAGTCTCGCACGCCTTGATCCACTTGGGTGCGCCCTTCTCCCGCTTCTCGATCACGTATCCGGTGATTGGAGATCCACCGTCTTTTAACGGTGGAGTCCATCGCAGATCTACGTGATCCTTGTCCCAATCAGTCGCCTCCGGACGTCCTGGTGCACCAGGTTCATCTGTGGTATAAATAAAACTGTTGTTATATACTTATATCTGAACTGAGAAATGCAGGATAAAAAATTTCAAGGACTAATTTCAAGAAGTATAAATAATCAATAACTATATATGTTAAAGTTTTCTTAATTAAAAAAAAATTTTAATTGCTTTACTATAATGTGCTTTACAATACTGTGTAAAGCAATTAAAAATTTTTTTAAATTAATTTTGAATAAGTAATGGAGAACAAGAAAATAAAAATTTTATTTATGTGATATATTTGTCGTGAAAAATTTTAATATAAAAAATTTAAATAATTCGAAGTTAAATAAAAAGATAGCTTTAAAAGATTATAGAAATCTCACCAAATGGATTCTTGGCGACGATTCCATATTCGGTCTCCAATGGTTCAGATTCACCTTCCGCGTTTACAGCTGCAACTCGGAACTTGTATTCCTGTCCGGGCACTAAGTTTTCTACCACCATCGTGGGTTCCTTGGTGCGTGCGACAGGTATCCATCTACCGGTTTCTGTATCCATTTTCTCGACTACATAATGGTCTAAAGGTGCACCACCATCGTCCGCTGGTGGATTCCACTTGAGAGTACAGCCCTCCTTATGTACATCAGAAACCTTGAGCGGTCCTTCAGGTTTGCTAGGTTTGTCTAGTACCAGGATCTCGATAGACGCCTCATCTTTGCCGGAACTGTTTTCTGCCTTCAAAGTCAGCGTACCACAATGCGCCCTGGTCGCCGATGAGACCACAAACTTGGTCTTGTAATCCTCCGTTTCGATAGTCAAGACGTTGTCGGATTCCTGCTTGGCCTTGTTCAAGAACCAGGTCTTACTTGGCGGCGGTTCACCCGTAACTTTAACGTCCAGTCGAATTACATTACCGGCCTTGATTGTAATATCCTTTAGATTTGTGCGGTCGATCTTGGGCGCAGCGTAACGATCCTTGGCAGTCAAGGTTTCACTGGGCTCGCTGGGCTTGCTCTGGCCACCTTTGTTCACGGCCTTAACTCGGAATTGATATTTTTGACCCTCCACAAGATCTGGCACTTTGGCTTCGGTTTTGTTACCCGGAACTTCCGCGGCTTTCTGCCATTTACCGTACTGATCTTTCTTTTCAATGATATATTTTTCAATGGGAGCACCGCCATCTTTCTTCGGGGCTTTCCATTTCAAGTCAACATGATTCTTTGACCAGTCCTTCAACTCGGGTTTGCCGGGCGCATCGGGTTCAGCTGTGTAATTAGAAATAAATGTTTAAAAATATTTTGTGAGATTTGGTGAGATTTCTAATGTTTTATAAATATTTTATTGTAAGAGTATATTTTCTAAGATGTTACAATATCATTAACAAAATTTTAAAAAATTAATTGTAAGGAATAATAAAAATGAGATATTTACAATAAGGATTTTTAGCAGTTGTCGGTATGGACGTTTCTAGAGGTTCGGATTCACCCTCTGAATTGACAGCTTTGACACGGAATTGATAATCCTTGCCCTCATTTAGACCGGATACGTCTGCCTCTGGAGTTTTGCTGGTACCGCATGGTACCCAACGTCCTGTGTCCACATCCATCCTTTCGATAACATAATGATCAACCGGTTCACCACCATCGTCATCGGGTTTATCCCATTTTAGCTTACAACCCTCGGCCGTTACATCCGATACTTCAAGAGGTCCTTTTGGTTTGCCGGGCTTACTTAGAACCTGTTAAACATCAAACAAATGATCAATTATATTTAATAAAGGATGCTCTAACAAACAATTTCACATTCTTAATTTGCAAAGCAATTGTCGTACAAACCTGAAGTTCGACGTCGACTTGATCAGTACCACTGTCATTCTTGGCGATGACGGTGTACGTGCCGGTGTCCGAGCGCTGAAGCTTATTGAGGATGAACATAGTATGATAATCCTCGTTCTCAATCTTTAATCGGTCCATGCTCTTCAGCACCGTATCCTTAAGTTTCCATGTAACAACTGGTGGTGGTTCACCCTTGATATCAGCCTCAAGTCGCAGCATCTGACCAATTCGCATGACTTTCTTATGGAGGTTTTTACGATCAATATGCGGTGCCACTATATATGAACAGACAGTAAAATTAGTTAGATATAATTGTTATCATACTAAAGACATAAATTTATTTAACAATAAAATTATTTAACAAATAAGAAATAATATATATACGACGCTTACAAAATCGAGGTTTGGCCACAACGCTTTTTGAAGTATCGCTGGGTTCGCCAGGTCCAGCTTTATTGACCGCCACAATTCTGAACTCGTATTCGTGACCCTCTTGGATACCATCAGTCACTTTAGCGGCCGTTCGGTCTCCCGGAACTTTAGCAACGTCCACCCATTGTCTACCTTCTTTGTCTCGCATCTGCACGATATACTTTTCGATAGGCGCACCACCGTCATCCTTAGGAGGAGTCCATTCGAGGTCGACGAAGTCTTTATCCCAGTTTTTGAGCTCTGGTCGGCCAGGCTTACCCGGTTCGTCTAAAACCGAAAATAATTAAGTTTCTAAGTTACAAATTCAAATTTTCCAAAGTTTAAATACATACCGAATGGATTTTTGGCTATAATAGACTTGTCAGCTTCCAGATCATCGGATTCTCCTTCTCTATTGACAGCCTTCACGCGGAATTTGTATGGTTTACCCTCCTGCAATCCTGTGATGGTCGCTTCAGGTTCTGTACTACGGCCACACGGTACCCATTGTCCTGTAAGAGGATCCAGCTTCTCGATCTCATAATATTCAACTGGTGCACCACCGTCATCTTCCGGTTTGTCCCATTTAAGTTTACAGCCATGTTTGTTAACATCGCTCACTTCCAAGGGACCCTGAATTATAAATGAGGTATAATTAGATTATGAAGACAAAGCTTATTAATTATTAATAATATTCAAAATAATTATTAATAATATAATGTTAAAAATTCTTACTTTTGGTTTGCTGGGCTTGCCAAGAACAGTGATTTCTACTTCAGCAGTATCTTCGCCGACTTCGTTCTTTGCATTGATCACGTATTTGCCGGTGTGTACGCGTTTAGTCTTTAGTATAAAGAATTTTGTATTATAATCAACATTGTCGATTCGTATCGTGTCGTCCGATACGAGTTCTTTATCTTTGAAGGTCCAAGTGACTTTTGGCGGCGGTTCGCCAATTATGTTTACATCCAGCGTTACGGTAAGACCAACTTTTACCGTTATGGGTTGCAGATTCGTGCGATCGATATACGGTTTCACTTTAAAATAAAAATGAAAAAAATTAAATATCGATAAAAATCTGTCCTTTTATATATAATAATAAAAGTCGAATTTAAATAAATTCTAATAAATATATATTTTTACATAAAATATTATTAATAGAATAATTTTTTTAATGCGATATCCTTTTTATATTTTCAATCTTTTTGGATTGACTAAAAGACTATATAATGTATTCAAATAAAGTAATAATACTTACGCCAACGAGCTTTAGCGGTGTGCGGATTGGTAGCTTCGCTAGGTTCACCAGGTCCAGCTTTATTAACGGCACGTACTCTGAATTGATACTGATTGCCTTCTTCTAAACGTGGAACTGTACCAGTACATACGGGCCCTTGCACTTCAGCAGCCTTGACGAAATTAGTACCAAATTTATCTTTCATCTCGATGATATACCCAGTAATTGGTGCACCTCCGTCCCTTATTGGAGGTTCCCACTTGAGCTTCACCATATTCTCCGACCAATCGACAATCTCTGGAAGTCCAGGCGCCGCTGGAGCATCTAAAATATTCCATAAAGTATGCCGTAAGCTTTCCTGTTCTCTTTTAATAATTAAAAAAATTATAAAATAAACGATATAATAAAATTAATAGATTTTTAAATCGCGCGTCTTCTTTGTTTGATATTGTATCGTAATATAATGTTTGATATAATTGTTTATTTATTATTAGAAAGAGAAACAAGCAATAAATATTATTTATAATTATTAAACAATGTTTGATACATCTGTAAAAAAATTTTATTTATACATTTTTAATTATCAATTTTTCTAAAAAATAAGAAAAATATTTACATGTTACAGATGTATCTAAAATTATTTAATCGAAAATAGAATAACGTATAAAAATAAATATGTATAATATATGAACATTGTATAATCATTAATCATTAGATACTATACCGTATGGATTCTTAGCTACGATGCCAACGTCAGTTTGCAAAGGGTCTGATTCTCCTTCTTCGTTCACAGCCTTCACACGGAATTCGTACTTATGGCCAGGTTCCAAACCGGTAACTGCGTGTTCAGTTTTATCAGGATCCACGATACCGGCTGGTACCCAACGACCTGTCGTTACGTCCATTTTTTCTACTATATAACTAGACAGAGGTAGTCCACCATCGTCTTTTGGCTTGCTCCATTTCAATTTGCAGCCCTCCTTGTGCACGTCGGTCACTTCTAGAGGTCCCTCTGGCTTTCCAGGCTTGTCTATAAAATTACATAATAAGTTTTACAATATAAATATATATTATGTTATATAATTGTACATTTAGTTTAGTAATTTAGTCTAATATAATTTGTATTACTTTACATATTTATTATTTCATATTAAAAAATATGTTGAAAAATTTATTTATATTATTATGCATTTCTTATTTCAACATGAAATAAAGTATTTGGTATACGTATATATGAGGCATTCCATCCCAAGTGTGCCATTCGAAAACTTAAAGCCGTACTCTTACAAATAAGATTGAACAATAATAACAATTTATAAAAATAAAAAATTATATTGTAAAAAAATTCATAATAAGAAAACGATAGGTAATTTTAGTATAAAAGTAATATCAATCACGAAAACACTTTTTTTTTAAATAGGTAAATATATAAAAATAAGTTATTACATTGAGAATAAATCGAAAATTTTAGGAAATGAAAATGTCACGAGTTTATATCTATTTTATAGTATAAAAAAATGCAAAATTGAAAAAAAATTAATTCGAAAAGAATAGAAGGAAAAATTTACCCACGATCAAATTAGTCTTAATAATCATCAAATAAATCTAAGTTTTTATGAGAATTTTTTTTTTAATTAAACGTGTCATACTTTAAAAAATTAATAATTTTTTTACATTAAATTAAAAAAAAATTAAAAAACAATGTTGAAACTTTTCTTGATATTTTTTTTTTTTAATTAAACGTGTCATACTTTAAAAAATTAATAATTTTTTTACATTAAATTAAAAAAAAATTAAAAAACAATGTTGAAACTTTTCTTGATATTTTTTTTTTTAAATCTAGAGAACAAAACACACAATTTAAAAAAAAAGAACGTTTTATTTGGATTATTTTTCGCAAAGTTATAGGCATTTGAAAATTGCGAATTTTGAAAAAAAATTCATATCTCATGACCGTGTTGATAAAAAAATTCGAAAAAAATCATGGTAGCTTCTTGCGATGGGTACTATAATATATCAAAATTTCAGCCAAATAAAAAATCCAAAAGTTTTCGAGTGGCACACTTGGGATGGAATGCCCCATATATATATATATAAAATAAAATATTATAAAATACATAAAATTTCGTTTTATTTAAGTTAAAAATAAAGATATTGGTGCAACATACCTATACATATGGTATATTTAAGTTTACTTACCAAGAATATTAATTTCTACATCGGCCTCATCTTGTCCGGAATCGTTCACAGCCTTGATAGTATATTTTCCAGTTAACTTTCGACTGGTATTTGATAACTGAATCTTAGTGAGGTAGTCTTCGTTATCAATTTTAACATTGGCTCCAGTTTGAAGGGGTGCACCGGCAAAACTCCATGTAACTGTTGGAGGAGGTTCACCTTCGACATCAACTTCCAACTTCACTAGTTGACCTGCTCTTACTTTGATAGTCTGTAGCTTATCACGATTGATGTGCGGTTTCACTATAAAAAACATTTTTATATAATATTACTTAAATTATTTTGTAATAAAATGTTAATTTAATATTTATTGTTTTTTATTTTATATGAAATATGATAAATTAAATTTTAGTGTTAGAAATCTTAATTCTCAAATCATATAAAAAAAAATTTTAATAAATTTAACATTATTTTTATAAGGTTATACATATCGTATATGTAATTATACGATATAATTTTTCTAATTTATAATTATCAAATATTTTAAGCTTTTTGTATATAATGATAAGTTATATTTAATTAAAGTTTATTAATCAAATTAAAATACTAACGGTATCTTGCTTTTGCAACGTGCGGCTTGGTCGGGTCGCTAGGCTCTGATGGTCCAGCCTTGTTAACAGCACGAACACGGAACTGATAAGTGGAACCCTTTTTCAAGCCGGTAACACGACCTTTTGGTTGTGGCGAGTCAGTGACAAGAGCTTCTTCCCATTGTGAGGAAGGTTTCTCCTTCTTTTCAATAATGTAACCGGTGATCGGCGCACCGCCAGTATTTTTAGGAGGTTCCCATTTAAGATCAACGCGATCAACGTCCCAATCTTCGAATTCCGGTGTGCCAGGCTTGCTTGAAACATCTGTAAAAAAAAACATTTGATTTAATATTGCTACAAAAAATATTGCAATATTAAGTAATATTGCAGAATATTTTAATTAAGCTGTAAAAATGATACAATAAATTATTGCATTTATTTTATATTAAATTATACTTTAATATATAATAACTGGTGTACTTTTTTAGAGAGTTATTGCATAATATCAATTTTTACTTTTGGATAATTTACTTTAATAAACATTTTTTAATTTTTTTATTCATTACTATTTCATTTACCATAAGGATTCTTTGCAAGTGTAGAACCGTCTGACACAAGTGGCTCCGATTCTCCTTCTTCATTCAGAGCTTTTACTCTAAACTCATACTCGTGTCCTTCCTGAAGACCTTTTACATCCATCTCGGTATCTGCGGTACGACCGACTGGTATCCATCTGCCTGTTGATTTATCCAATTTCTCCACTTGATATCCAGTGACCGGTTTGCCACCATCGTCTTCCGGTTTGTCCCATTTGAGTTTGCAGCTGTTCTTTGTGACATCCGCCACTTTGAGCGGCCCTTTTGGTTTTCCGGGAGCCGCTGTACACAAGAAACATTAATGCAATAATTTAAAATATAAACATAAAAGAATTTTATAATTTATATTCTATAAAATATATTTTACAGTGTTAGAAAAACTTTATATTTTTGCTACTCACATAATATCGTCACTTCAACTTCCGCCTCGTCTTCGCCATGAGGGTTGACAGCCTTGATCTTCCATAAACCAGTATTTTTGCGCAGGCTGTCGGTGATAGTGAGTTTCGTATTGTAATCAACATTGACGATCTCGATATTCTCACCGGATTTTACTTCATTACCGACGTGATACCATTTGATCTCCGGCGGTGGTTCGCCGTGTACATCAATGTCGTACTTAACTGTCTTACCGGCTCGCACGACAATCGGTTTCAAGTTCGTTCTGTCGATTCTCGGCTTCACTAAAGTGAGCGAAATTATATAATAAAATATTATTTTTTATGATAAAAATAAATAGTTAAATGTTTCTCTACAATATTCTTTTTCTTAATTAATTATACTATTAATTGTTATATGTTTACATTGGGTTGGAAAAAAAACTACAAGTTTGCTCCCGCCGTTTTTACAGGTATAAAACTATCTATATGAAAACGGCGGGAGCAAACTTGTAGACCCTTATAAAAGAACTTTTCCTATCATTTGTTACGAAATTTTCGTTGCAATTATATCATTCGACAAAACAGAGTTTCAGCTTGAATCTGTTTTTTAATTGCAGTATAATGATTTTTAACGGAGTTATGAGGAATCAAAATCAAGCTTTCAGTAGTCAAAAATTTTCACAAATTTGTTTTGAGCACGTGAAAGACCCACAAAATAAAAAGAAAATTTTTCATCTTCTTAAGTTTATAGTTTTTTTTATATGTAAAAAATATTAAACTCACAGAAATTCAAAAAATGTAGCAACCTTTCGCGCGCGCGAAAGAGATGTTATGCTTCAAAACCCTATTTTAAAATTTAAATTCGTTTATTTTTAACGAAGATATTGTAAAACAAAGGTCCTTCAACATATATGTAAAAATACTTTTTCCTCAATTCAATTTATATATGTAATATATAACATGTATTAATTGTAATTATATTAGGTATAATTTGATGGAACTCACGAGCTTTGTGTTTGCAGATCTGCATCTTCGATGCGTCAGACGGAGGCGAGGGTCCAGCTTTGTTTACGGCAATGACTCGGAACTGATATTCGCCCCTTTCCTTTAAATCAGGTACCTTGCCCTCAAGTTGATTTCCAGGAACTTCGATAGCCTTTTCCCAATCGGGCTTATACCTATCTTTTTTCTCGATAATATATTTTTCAATAGGCGCTCCTCCATCGAATTCTGGTGGAGCCCATTTCAAGCTTACGGATTCGTTATCGTAATCAGTGATTTCGGGCGTTCCTGGCTTCAACGGTTCATCTGAAAAAGAATTATTCAGTTTATGTTTAAATTTATAATATCTATCTATATTTTACATTTAGCGCTATAATTACAATCGTTTGAATTTAAATTAAAAATCTAATTATATTTTTAATTTAAGATCAAAATATAGATGTAATACTAAGTATCTAAGATAAATTATTTTTATATATTTTTTTGTCGAACATATTGCAACTTCTTAATATTTAATACTTTGTATTTTAATAAATAAATTTTTAGTTAAAATTTTAAAGAGATAATTAAACAAAAAGTTGAAACGTATTAGTTAACTACTTAATTAAAATATAATATTTACTTTATATTATATAATCAAATAAATTAATTAATAAAGTAATTTCAACATGTGTTTCTTAAATTATTCTATTAAGTATTAGATATATTGTTTAATTATGTATAAGGAAAATATCAATATACCATAAGGATTCTTGGCAATAACGCCACGTTCACTCTCTAAAGGCTCCGAATCACCCTCGTCATTGACAGCTGTTACACGGAACTTGTATTCGCTTCCGGGATTCAAGCCAGTGACTTCAAATTCAGTGTTCGGAGAATTTCCGGGCACTTTACCAACCCTGACCCATTTGCCGGTCTTTGTGTCCATCTTCTCGATTTCGTATTCTTTGATTGGCACACCACCATCATCATCTGGCTTCTCCCATTTCACCTTCGCCGAGGTATTAGTGACATCACTGACTTCCAGAGGTCCTTTAGGAGCATCTGGTTTTCCTGTAAGAAAAAATTTTGCTATAAAGATTCTCTTCTTTTTAAGACTCTTTTTTGTTTAAAAATTGATCCGTGCAACTGATACAAAAATAAGATAATAAAATTTTAAACTAATCAACGAATTTATTAAATATTAGTAAATTATTATCCTTATATACAAGATGTCGCAAAACAAAACATAAATATGAAAATTAGACTTACCGAGTACGGTAAGTTCGACGGTTTCTTCGTCTTTGCCATTAGCATTCTCAGCAATAAGTGTATACTTTCCGGTATCCTTGCGCATTGCATTCACGATCGTAAAGTCCGTGTGATATTCGACATTCTCGATCTTAATGCGCTCGGTGGTAGTTAATGGGATATTATCTCTCCAGATCCATCTGGTCTCCGGCGGAGGTTCACCAGATACATCCACAGACCATTTATGAGTGCGACCAGCTTTGATAATGACTGATTTGAAATTGGTTCGGTCGATTCTCGGTCTCACTGAAAATTTTTCCAAATTTAAGAAGTAACTAGAATAACCTTTATATAAGAATTACGGAGTAATGTTGTAAAAAAATCATTTAATAATTATTATTAATAACTAGAAATTTCATCGATTTTATGTGACTGATTTGCGAACCATAATAACTTTAACTTACTATTCCGGTGTTTGCATAGATGATTGTCTGTGGGATCGCTTGCCTCGCTAGGACCGGCCTTATTGTGAGCGCGAACGCGGAATTGATACACCATTTTTTCTTTAAGGCCTTCAACTTTAGCCTCAGGTGTCGAGTCCGTGGTCTTCATTACCTCAACCCAGTCGACGGCGAATTTGTCTTTCACCTCGACAGTATAGTGAGTGATCGGTCTGCCACCGTCACTCTGTGGTTTCTCCCATTTCAAAGACACACTGACGTTATCATAATCAAAGATCTGTGGCTTGCCAGGTTTACCGGGCTCGTCTGTCAAAAATATATAAAATTGACTCACACACACACACAAAACGTCACTTCATTACCAGTAATTCAATTGAGTTAATCAAATTAAATTAACGATATTTATATTGTCAAATTTTATTTTAAACATTAATTTCTCTGTATGAAATAGTTTTGTTAATTATCTATTTCCATCCAAAAAGGCTAGTAATTATATTAGAAATATTAGATATATCCTTACCATAAGGATTTTTCGCGAGAATGGCTTCCTCGACCTCCAGGGGTTCGGATTCACCTTCCTTATTAACCGCTTTGACACGGAACTTATATTTCTTTTTGGGCGTTAGACCAGAAAACGTGAAAACCTTTTCGTTGGGACCAGTTTCTCCGGCTGGAATCCATCGTCCAGTATCCAGATCCATCTTTTCCAATACATAACCCGTGATATCGGTACCGCCATTATCCTCTGGCGTATCCCACTTGACTTTAACGTGATCGGAGCGGACTTCCTCTACTTTGAGAGGTCCTTGTGGAATCGACGGTTTGTCTGTAAAAAAAATAATGAATTTACACTATGTAACACAGCTGTTTCAATTAATATTTTACAATTAAAAAATCAGACGATAAAATAAATATTTCTTTGTCAATAAATTTAAATTAACTGTTTCACTCTCAAATTTTTAATTTCTTTTAATTAACTAATAAAACTACTTTATTTTACTGATATAATATATATTACTTATTATACATTTCAAATTTATTTTCATTTAAGCAAGAAAAATGTTAGTTAAGAAAATTGTTTAGTTTAAAAAAAGTTTTGCGAAGGTATTAAAAGATGATTGATATGTAGACTTACCAAGAACAACAACGTCAGCCATGCTCTCGCAGGTGCCGGAACTGTTCGTCAATACTAATTTATATTTTCCGGAATCAGGTCTGGTGGTCTTCCTAACTGTCAATACAGTATTTCTCTCATATTTTTCGATCGTAACTCTTTCGGCCGTATCTTGGACTATCTCCTTCTGGCCCAAGAACCAGTGCACCTCTGGTTCCGGCTCGCCAGCATACTTGATATCGTACTTGATGACTTGACCCTTTTTAACGACTAAGTTTGTAAGACCGTCACCGATGATGTACGGTTTAACAAATCGGCACTTGGCAATAATTGGTTTAGTGGCGTCAGACGGTTCACCAGGACCTGCCTTGTTTACTGCTCGTATCCTGAACTCGTACTGCGTGCCTTCTTTGAGACCATCAATAGTCGCCTGAGTCACGTCGCCCTCAATCTCCTTGCCCGTTACCCATTCTTTGCCGAACTTCTCCTTGTATTCAATTATATAGCCAGTAATCGGTGCACCACCGTCATTTTCGGGCTTTGTCCATGTCAGATCAGCATGATCCTTATCCCAATCGGTTACGTCGACATTCGTGGGTTTGCCTGGTTCGTCTAAAAAATACAAGGATATCTTGATTTACTTCTTTTATTCTAATTTATATTTACGAATTACTAAATTAAAATCCAAATAATGGTGCATGAGATTAAATTGTTATAATTAACTTTTACATCTAAAATTATTTTGTTATTTTCTTTAATTTTCTTTTTGAAAAGATAGAAATTTTATATCATAGAAAATCATATTAATTTCTACATAAAAATATCAATTAATTTGCGATAAAATTTACCCCATGGATCCTTGGCTAAGACTGGCTTGCCAAACATTGCCGGTTCGCTGGAACCGAGCTTATTCATTGCTCGTATGCGGAACTTGTATTCCTTCTTTGCAATTAGATCTTCGACTTTATAGACACATTTTTCACCTGGCATGATTTCACCCACGTTATCCCATTGAGCTTTCAAGCTCAGATCTAGACGTTCGATAACATATTTCGTAATGGGTGTGCCTCCATCATCCTTCGACGGTTTAAAGGACACAACGCAGGAATTTTGGAAAATCTCATTAACTTCAACGTCATACGGTGGAGATGGAACATCTAAAAAATAGTTTGTAAATAAGAAAAAATATTTTAGACATTATTTTATGTACAAAAATTTTTTTTATAAAAATACAAACCTTGCATAACAATATTGACATCCTTTACTTCTTCACCCTGGTTATTACCAATCTTAATCTGGTAGATACCAGACGATTCGCGTTGAGGTTTCTTGATCCTATACGTGATTTTATCCTCGCCAACGACAATTTCAACGTCCTTGAGAGGTAGAGGTTTGCCATCTTTCATCAGTTTCGCTTCCACTTGACTCTGCTTGGTGCCATCAACTGCAAATTTCAAAAATAAATTTTTCATTTTACGATACATTTTGAAGTTGTTAAATTTTACCACATTATATACAAGATGTGAATTCTTACTTTTAAAAGGCACGACAAAGACTAACGGAGCGCTGCAGGGTCCTTCAACTTTGTCAGGGAAGTCAACGATCGGCTTGCTTTCGCCCTTTTTCACGGTGAGCTTGCAACTACTCGTTAGCTGACCACTCTCGCACATGATTTCACCATCGTCCGTCATTTCCAATTTATTGAAGACCAACTGGTGCTTACCGCCGCCCAAATTCTTAATTTCCACTCTCTCATTAGGCTCGATCTTTTCGCCGTTGAAGTAGAATACAGCTGGCGCGGTCTGATCTTGAAGTTCAACATCTAGCACTAGTTTTTCTCTCTCAATCGCGATGGTATCCTTCAACTTCTTATTGAAGCGATTGGCATCTATAATTTACGAGAAGGTACATAACTATATGATCTTTTTTGTTAAGAGCAATCAAAGCTCAAAAGAATGTTATATTTACAGTTGATCACAATTTCAGCTTCGGTCTTGTCTGCGTTACTCACGCAAGAGTAGAGTCCGGCATCGGTGACTTTACAATCTTTAATAATAAGCTTTCGTTTCCTGCCTTCTTCCTTGATTTGCACTCTAGCACAGAAATTATTTATTAAAAAAATGTTTTTAAAATAAAAAGTTACGTAAAAAAAAAATACCTTTTATCAGGCGTGATTGCTTGGTCACCCTTGAACCATTGGACTTCACCCGCAGCATCATCCAATTCGCAAAGTAATGTCAAGGTTTCCTTTTCTACCAACTGCTGATGTTTCAACACTTTAACGAACTTATAAGGATATTCTAAAGAAAAGAAAATATTAAATTTTATATACATTTAAAATGTTAGACAAAGTTGTATAATAAATAAAATATTGTAATTAAAAAAAAATTTGTTGTAATTTTTTTAAAATAATACTTACCGACTATAGTGAGTATGGTTTCGGTCTTGTCCGTCTGTTTGTTTATTTTGCAAGTGTATTCATCACTATCTTCAAGAGTTGCGCTCCTGATCGTCAATCGGCACACGCCAGACATATCTTTGGAAATACTATATTGGTCTCCATCCTAAAAAATAACATTAAAAATTTTTTAATACTGTAACGTTATAAATATTAAATATTTATTTGAATTTTCATCGTAATGAATTACCTCGAGTTTTGTTTTGCCTTTGTACCAGGCAACTTGAGCTATATTAGAACTAACTGTACATTCCATGTAAGCTTCATGCTTTGTAAAGCCGCTGGTTTTTTTCGATAATGGTTTTATGAAGGTATACGTTGGATCAGGTTCTAAAATTAAAGGAAATTCAAAATATAAAATTTGTTTAGTGTAAAAATTTGATTCTCAGAAAGAAGATTTGTTCAAACTATGTTATATACCATCTACATTGAGGAAAGCTGTGTTGGATACGCCAGCAATTTCGATCGTATATTTTCCAGTGTCTTCGACTTTGGGTCCAGTAATAATGAGCTGATAGCAATCCTCCTCGTTTTTAAATTTGTACTTCGCCGATGGGAATAATTCCTACATAAACAACAAATTATTACTATTATTATTTATTAAATGATTATTATTAACAGTCAATTACTTCAATCTTTAATCTGTTTTTCTAATTATAGAATGTATGACAAAATGTAATATATCTTATTAATTACTCAACTCTTTTATAGCTCGAAAAAATAAAAAATATATAATATAGATAGTGATTTATATATTTCTGAAGGAATACTTACATCCTTTCGGAAGAACCATTTCGGCTTGCAGTTCGGTTTCGAAAAGTTCGCTTCGAAGACAACTTTCTTATCTTTGCCTTCCTTGGCATACTGATCTACCAGTGGCTTCAGGAAACTTTCTTGTTTCTGCGAAAAAGATACCACCAATCAATCATAACTCATATTCGGAGATTTAATGAAGAAATCCAGTAGTAGTATTGTTCAACATCGACAGCAATCGCTTTGCCAGGCTACAAAAAAAGTAGGAAAAATCGGCGAAAAACTTGAAAAATAGCGTCACTGCCTCTCCGTACGAGCAGAAGAACGGAGGGCGAGGACGAAAAAAGGCACGAAGACGAAGTTTCTAGAAGGGATTCTAGAAGGAGATTCTAGAGAAAAAATTTGCAAAAAGTTCAGTCGATCGTTCGTCGACAGAATTGACTTGATAAGCTTGTCTTCAAGCCTATGACTTATCATGCTTATTATTGTGATCATGCGTATGATCTAGTGTTAAACGGTTTTGAGGAAAAAAGAGCATGTTGGTTTCTTTAAAAAAAGATTATAAAAATACCTGCTACTGTTTGAGCAAAATGCGCGAGAAAATAGTTGCTGGAGAATGCTTTGCTTATGATACATTCAAGAGACGACACCGATGAAGAAAAATAATATTTTATGCAAAGGAATCCAACTGTGAATATTTTTGCTAATGTTTTAATCAGTCTCATTTTAATCAAAAAATATTAATAGATTTTTGAAAAAGTTAATTCTATTAAATAAATAATGTTTAATATTAAATTTTGCTCATCTTGCAAATAAATATATATATATATGTATAAATTTAAATAAACTTAAAATATTGTATTTGATATTCTAATTTAATTTTATTTAATTAAAGTTAAAAAATCTTTCAATAAAAAATATATTAAATATATAGCTTATAATTTTATTTATTAATAATAATTTAATTAAAAAGAGAAAATAATTTTTTCCTATTATGTAAATTAGCATTTTTTTTAATAAGAAAAACTTATCACAGATTAGAATCCCTGCAAACAAATTCTAAACAGAATATTCTCTCATAAAAAAAGAGAAGAATTAGAAAGTTATATTATAGAATATAGGTAGATATTCAGTCAGAAGATGTAACAGAAACGACGTAACTTTAATTTTAAGTAATTAATAAAATAGAATTTATTAATCGAAGGCAGAAGAAATAGTAGTAGAATTTATAAAACGAGATAATTAATTTATATAAGAGAATCGTCCAGAGAAAGAGCGAGCTCATAAACGAATCAAAGAAAGAAGATAGGCAGATCGTCGAGTTTCGGAGACCGTTGAGGCAACAGTGACAGACACAACAGATAGTCAATATCACATGAAATTATTGATGGGAAGTTCGATTTATAGAGAATCGATCCAACCTCCGTCTTGATGAAGTGATGCAGAGTTGGCCAGTCGGGTATTAATTCGGCCAGAGACGGCCTACGCGATCCACTAGTCTAGAAACAAGAAAAGGCATATCCGCGATCATAGTATCTTTTCGAAATACGTCGTATTGATCTTGCCCGCTGATCGCTTTCAGCGGAGAGCTATGATGGGCTTTTATTTCCAATTTAACTGTTATCGCTAACTTTATTTATAAGTTTCGTTGTTTCAAATTTTCTAAATCAATTGTCGCTACTTGTCTTTGTGAGTTATGCATGGTTAACTGTGATTACAATCATTAAATAGTTTTAATACTTCTAACAATTGTTATAAGCTATGTTAAGTTGTTACAGAATATTATCAAAAATACTACATTAAATATTACTAACTAAATATAATATGTAATATCACAAATGTTAAATTATTTGAAAATATCATAAATACTTCACTTTAATTAATAATTTTACAACTTTTTAAAATAAATGTGAGTTATATAGCTCAACAGAATAAATAAGTATAGTGATAAGGAATATTATTTGAATTTTATATACATATATTTTGTTTAAATGAGGTTTGTCTGTTTGGCTATTGATCTTCAATTCAAAAACATCCATGAAATCGTGTGCATGCGTGAAGATAAGCATATGTAACAATAAGGTAATTTTTAATTAAACCAAGCGTAAGAAACATGGATTTAATTGCAATTACAGTTATAACCTCGATTATCCGTCCTAATATGAATCAGATTAAAGAAGTTGGATAATCGAGGTTTTTTATTTTCTGTTAAAAAAAACATGTTTTAGATAAAAATGAGACAATTAAGACAATGTTAAATAATCGGGTTACCAAATAATCGAGATTTTATTATAATTTTAAATTAACTTGTATAATGCCCGTATCAAATCAGAGAGTGATTAAGATTAAGATTAAAATTGAAATTTAATTTAATCAATCAAAGTAAAATTTTCACTAAACTTGGTTTTTTTCTTCTGATTCCTTAAATTCAATTTCAATTTCAATATTAATCTGTAGTCTGATAAAAGCGCGCTTGTGTATAAGAATTTATACATATAAAGTTATAAACTGTATATAATAATTAAGAGCGAATAAGAGCATAGCGTTAGTGTTGGTGAATTTCTTCAAGTTTTACAAAATAACAAATTTAGAAAATTAGCTAAATTTGTTATTTCACGCGATGTATTAGGTGTACAAAAAAGTTCTGAGCTTTTTTTTGTAAAATTCAATCTTTATTCGTATGTAATCGTACGGAAATGGCTTGCTGCGTAACGCCAAGCTGTTCTGCAAGCTCCTTTTCAGTTTGCGCAGAGTTTATATCCAGCAGTGCTTGCAATTCGTCCGTTTCAATCTTTTCAGGGCGTCCAGCACGCGATTCATCTTTAAGACTGAAATCTCCTTGGCGAAACTTTTGATACCATCTTTTACATGTAGCATGACTTTACAGCGTTCTTTCCATATGCAGCACAAATCATTGCAGCATTTTTCTTCAGATGAAACGCGAAGTGGATGGAAAATCGAATATGCTCTTTTGTTATTGCCATCGTGAACACTACTGATTTTTGAGTTTATGTGCATCAAACGCCAAACCGTATGGCATTTTAGAAGGCCAAATGTTAACGCTTTAAAACCGCAAAATGGAAGGAAGATATATAAAATTTAAATTGTTATTTCGGTTGTATGAAATCTAAAACTCAGAACTTTTTTGTACACCTAATATTAAAGTAGTAATTTGAAGAAATTCACTTCTTATTACTGTGCGTATCAACACTAAGGCTGTACTTTCATTCGCCCTTAATTACTAGAGTTTATAGTTTTGAATATATTTGGAGAGTTCGTAAGGAGATTATGTCTGAATTAGTAAAAAAAAATACATATAAATATCAACAAATTTACATTTGCTCTTCTGTTTTATAGTTTTTTAAAATTTTTATAGATTATTTAAAGCGCAGGCCAAAGGAATCTCTCAATCGTAAATAGTCGCAAGAATTTTAAAATATTCTTTAAAAAAGTTACAGATTTTAATATCAGGAGACGCGGTAGTATCTCCGGCCATGTTCGAAAAACTACTAATTAATTTAAGTTAATTATATATCAAATTTTTGTGAAATTGATCAAAACAAATTAAATGTATGTAGATATAAAATTCTTGCGAATAACTGACTGGCTTTCGTTTTTCACGATTTATTCGGTTTACATCCTTAGTCGGATTGATGTAACACCTGCCTTAATAAAACAAAGAGATCAGTCACAGTTACTTTAAACACCTACATCGCGATCTCTTTGCTATGTTACAACAACAGAATTTTTATCTCGCTCAAAGGATCAAGAAAATCCAAAAACACGGGGGTATTCTGGCAAATTATGATGACAAAGTACTGAAATGTAAAAAGTCTTGTAGGAAAGTCTTCTCTTACCATTTTCCTTAATTCATTCAATTTTGAACATTTTTTATGCAATATGTAGGTAATCATGTGTTGTGATATTCAAGTTTAATTAACCAGAATACCGCGCAGGAAATAGAAGCCTTGCGGGGCGGTTCTGCTTTCTGTTTTATGGCTCTTTGGAATTTAACGCAAGGATGCATTTCTTTAAGACTTTTTTTCGCGAACCTTCTCCTTGGCGTGTGTCGCTAGTTTTGGCCAGTCGACGATTACCTCCTGCAAACTTGGCCTGCGCTGAATGTCGAAGATATCCTACATGCCCGGCATACACACATCATAGTTAATGCCACTCATATACAATTAGCCATTAGCGCGCGATTAAAGAACTCTGATTTAAAGAAATATCTAATAAAAATAAAAAATCTTTGAAGAAAGATGAATGAATTGTAGAATTTAATTAATTTTTTCGATTTTATAGTGCACTTTTTGTCATCGTCTATCTTATATGTATTTAATCGTTAAACATTTTTTATTTATAACTGTGAAATCCATTATATTAGAGTTCTTATCTTTTTCTACGTTACTTCTACATATTTAGAGATAATGCTTTTCTTCTAATATATAGGGAGTGTCACATGCAATGGGTTTGGAATAGTGCCAATTTCATCACACGTTATCGATAGTTTACATTTTTATTTCTATTAGCGATTTTCAGTTACGTTAATTATCGTACTTATTTGTTAATAGAGAAATATGTAATAAATATGGACATATACTATACAGCTACCCCTCAGTGCGCGTATCGTGGTTGTACCCAGAGAGAGAGAGAGAGAGAGGAGTTTGGGAGATTTACTCTCATTGAAATTCTTCTTATTTTAATTATAAAAAATATAACTTTACTTTTAATTAAAAATTTTCTTGTATGTTACAAATAAAATGTTTTTTTCTTGGTTACGATTGTATAAGTAATTTCTGGAACTTTTACGGTTTTATTAAAGTATCTTATGTATGATGTAAGGAAAATTCTCGGATATGTCCATTGTATGATAAAATAATCTTTACAATGTAATTTCGATGCATTTTAGAAAAGGCAAATATTAATTTTGAATTATTAATTCTTTGTAGTAAAATTAAACGTATCAATCTAGAATTTAAATAATTGAACAACTTAAAGGCACAAAAGAGGGATAGATGTAATTTAAAGTGCAGCATCAACTCTAAACCATACATAAAAGTGCATATGTTAAAAATGAAAAAAGAAAGTTATGTCGCTTGCGCGATAAAGTGTGTGGAGGCAAGGAAGAAGTATAGAGAACTTATATAGCAAAATTTAGACCGCGAGAGTTCAAATGTTCTGATAACAGTCAGAAAAAAAGATCAACTATTCTGTCCCACTTTCTAGAGATATTGTAAAATTATATTTATTTTCATTATTTTAATTTGTTAATATTTTAAAAAATAAAGGCAGATTGTAGATCTTAATGTTTCATCAACGTTTTGAAATCTTAATCGTTATACTGTCATCGTCACTATGATTTATTATGTGAATCCCTCGGAAAAAGACCTTGAGCCAGCTCCAGTTAGTTTCACCCTTCTTGTCGAGAGAAATTCGAAAGATTTCCACACCCGCTGACAAGATGACTATTTCCTCGCCGTCTTGAAACCAGCCCGATCCGTGCTGTTCGCTTCTTAGCGACTAGGAGACAGAGATAGACAAAGAAGAGAAGAAAAAGACAAAGAAAGGAACAGACAGAAAATGCGTTCTAAAATCTTGAAGATGTACGTATTTTCAAAATTTTCTACTAAGTTGTCGTTAGCTATGCTAAATAAAAAATTACTTAATGTATCTAATTATTTATTCAAAATATTCAGTAATATTATTTTAAATAAAAAAATTGAAACATCATTTTTATTTTATTTTAATTTGTCTGTAAGTAAATAAAAGAGTATCTTGGCTGTTGTAATATAATTGTCAAATAAAAGTAAAAACAAAAAAAGAATTTCGAATTAAAATATGGATTTATAAAGTAAATAGTTCAGGCGACGTTAAATTTATATTACATATCTAACATTGTGTCACCTGTTCGCATTAGACACCATCAGGCTGTTAATGGCGTGCTGAAATCGCATTCACACATCTCCATTATGTATTACAACATTACATCAATGGCGATTGTAAATGTGATGCTTAACCAATTTTATTGAAAATATTACGCGTAGTATATACATATGTATGTATATAATACATCTCTCGAATTAAACTTATTTTAAAGTTGAAGATATATCCACATTTAAGTTAAATAATATCCAAATAAATTTTAGTTTAGTTTTGCTAAACAATTAACTTATTAATTTAATTTTTTACATAGTTTCCATTTGCACATGTATGTGTATATATAGAATTAAACGTACCTTTTCCACTTTTTTCAATGCCGGCATGGGCTTCTCGACTTCCTTCAAATCTACTTTTTCTTGCTCAGCTTCTTCTCGAGCCCATTTTTGGTATTTCCGCTTCTTCAACATAGTACGGAAGTCCATGCCACTGGCGTCTATCATTCATCCAACAAATTAAAATTAAAAATAGCAAAGCTGTATTATCAGTAATAATTAACTTATCATTAATATATATTATAAATATTAGATGAGCTGAGACAAAGACTGCGGCTACATATTGTTGCCCTCTTCATTGTACAACGGGTGGGCAGCAGGGTGAGGGCATTACAATATAAACTATAAAATTAATTCGACTCACCGGAAACGTAGAGCTGCATCTCGGCGGAATCCTCGCCATGGATGTTGCTCACGACAATCTTGTAAGTGCCCTCATCGTTGGGCTTCGTCTTCCTCATGCAGAGGGTGATCGTGTTGGTCTCCGAGTCAGTGAGGAATTTGAAGCGGCCACCCTCGATGATCTCGGTAATACCCTTGTAGAATTTGAAAGTTGGCGCGGGCGTGCCTTCCACCGCGACAGTGAGATACGCCGTCGAGTCTGTTAAAAGAATTCCACTAGAATTAACTTAGTTAAAACAAGAGTATAATATTAAAAACTATTTTGTAAGACATTTATTATTGCTACAATCACATATATCAATTTAAAAAAAATTTATTTCTGTAATGGAAGTTTTCTACGATTGATGAGTAAAATGCATTACCTTCGACGGCGGAGTACGATTCCTGAACATCGACGATCTGGGGTGGTCCAGCTGGTCCAACATCTCGCAGAGGTGTACTAGGTAAATTGATCTTATTCTCCAGGTCCGCCACGCTGGGTCTTCTGATGTCCGCTGTGCTCGGACGACGACGCTGTGCCATTCAAATGAAAACGTGAGCAAATTTATACACACTATGTCATTGTATTTAACATAGACATTGAAAAGCTTTTGAATAAAAGCGAGAATATTTAAAGCATAACGCGCGACGACTTCCGCCGATCATGTAAATTTGAGTTCGATGATAAATCAATGTAATCAAATAAACACAAATTAAAAGCTGTGTAATTAATAAATAATATATCCCTAATAATAAAAAACAAGAGTTTTTATTATAAATATTTACTTATTTTTTACAGATGCATCTTATTTTTTTCGTGACGATATCGCAAAATACAATAAAAAATTAATTTTATTATTTTTTAAATTATTTATTGCAAAAAACAGAAGTTAACAAAAAAAAGCAAAGAAATGGAAGTCGCCGTTATCGCTTGAAAAATCTGCAGCGCTCATGCGATTTCGCATATTTTATACATTTTGATTATTACTTACGTTTATTTACATTTAATCATTGTGAGTTAACGTTATTTACATTGAAAATTAATTTACATTATTAATCAGCGTTACGTTTCACGCGTTAGTGACTGTGTGTTAATTACTAAATCAAGTGAGTTTCAATAATATTAGTGACAATGCTAAAACACATCCTTTTTTCAGAATACATTGATTAGCAAGATGGGATCAATAAACATGGATAGATTCACATGATGATTTTCATAGATTCTTCAATCGTGACTAGCCATTACGATTTCAAGGTTTTCTTATTTAATTTTAACAACTGTTTTGTAACACATTTATAATTTTTAACAAATTATTTTAGAAATTTTGTATAATCAACTCACTTCTATTTCTGCATGTTTGTCTTCATTTGCACGCAAAGAAAATATGTCAAATAATTTATGATAAATAATTAACCGAATCCCTTGAGTGTAAGAATCCCTTGAGTACGCATTGTTGGACAAAGGAAATATTATAGAGAAAGGGAATATATTAATCGGATGAATAAGAGCTTGATGAAAGCAGGAAAACATAAAATTTTAATATTTTTAAATACATTTGTAAGGCCATTCTAGTAACAGAAAAATGATACTAAAGTCAGTTTGTAGATTTTTACATCATTCCTGCTTTCAATTTTAGAAACAAATGAGAAATGTTCGTCCAATGATGAAAATGTGTTCTTATATAATAATGAGAATATGAGATATTCGTACGTCGATATTCGTGCGGCAAAATGTATTTGCCATGATATGTGAATCGCAAAGCAAAAGTGCGAATCACAAGTTACACGTTGGATGAGAATTTAAAGAAATATAATAGTTAATCATTATTGACATAAAATAGTCGTCGGTTAAAAAACTTTTAGAGACGGGATTAAATTGCACAAGAAGGGACAACTTTACAGAATGCAAAAAAAATAAAGATGCATATTCAAAATAAAGTACTATTTTGTTTTCTGTAATTATAATAAATTACAATACAATATTAGATTTAATTTTTGCAATGTTATGTTATAATTATTATATTATTATAAATATTATATCATGTTATTCCTACTAGTGCAATCAAATTTTTTTTGTGATAATCTACGATAAGGCTACCATAAGATAAGGACATCATTAGCGATATTCTTAGCCTGTCCTTGCAAACCGTCATTGTTAGAATACTAAAATACATTAAGAAAATTAATAAAAGGTACAGAGAGTTGGGGAAGAGAATGAAACATGGATTCGACATGATGTGAATGACATGAATGACTAATTTTATGCTTTGGCGATGAAATGATTGCTTACTCCGTGAACCAATCTGATCCTCGTCAATTAAATTGCCGTTCGAATATTCGTCTAATGAGAAAATCAGTTATCAGGATTATTTACAAAGAGACACATTACGATATCTACACGATATGCACAAATACGATGCCGTATGTATATTTTGAATCGGAATAATAAGATAAAAGTTGTTTAATTTTTCTTTTGAAAAAGCGACATCGTATTTGTGACGATGAAAGAATGAGAATATTTCGATCGAAATCTATTTAACATATAGTGTGAGCACGATAAAAATTTACACCTATACATAAAATTCTACATAAATAAGTTATTTCACACATATATATTTTTGACATATAGAAGTAAACTGCTCAGTTTCAAATCTATCGCAGCGATATGCAAAATTGAAGAGAATCAGGCTCTTCAACGTTAATCTTTTAATAAAAGAGTAAATTATTATGAAGATTTACTGTAAGATATATTTACCACGATTTATAAATAAATTTGCATAAATAATGAATTATTTTTAGCAACAAAAGAGAAAGAACAAAAAATAATTTTATTGTTAGATATATTAAATTAAGATATTTTTATAAAAAAATAACTTCACGGAATAAATTCTTAAACGTTTTATTTTATACGCAGAGTGTACTATAGACACTAAAATAAAGTAGCACTACTGCGACAAATCTGATACTGAGTTGTACTGCAACTACTTAATTTTTAATGGTGGTAGATTTTACATAAACAATTTTTTCAAAACACAACGAAATCAATAAAAAAATATGTCAGCAATTTCGCTTTTTTCATGGATTATTTATATTGTAAATTAACTCCAATTTCTTACCACCATTACAATTGCATCTAAATTGCATCTATGCAGCCGCATAAAATGTACAGGTGTATCCGCTCGAACTAATAAGCAGAATTTCCGCAGCGCGACTGCAATGAGCTTCTTCAGGTTTTACGCATTGAATCAATTCATGTTTTCAATTTTAATTACAAAGTACATCGCACATAAATCGATGCAATGCAAAAAATCACCGTCTGCAAGCGCATTTCATCGGCATTGACTATTCGCGAAAAAGTGCTCTTTGCAAAATATTTATAGAACATACAGGTTTATAGAATAACATCCAAAAACTTTGTTTATATGAAATTAATTAGTTTGATTAATTTCTTCTTAACAAAAATGTGAAGAAAAATCGATAGATCTTTGCGTAAGAAAACTTATTCATTTTCTGACCACAACTTAATTTTGATAAATTTTTTATTTAAAATGAATAATAGTTTTACCAAAAATTCCATTAATAAATAATTATCTCTCTATGAATCTCGATCAACTTTTAAATCTGTCACTTATTGTAGACTTTTGGAGGCTATTCAAAACCATCCTGTATAAAATGTTTCTAAATTTTAAGCACGCAATAAATAAGAAAATAATATCAAGATAACGTGTATATAAACGTATATGTAAACGTATGTACAAAATAATATAAAAATATACATATGCGTACACGCACAACAGAGATATTGTGCTAACCTCTTTTTCTGGCAGCGCGCCTAGTCGGCCGGGCTTAGTCTGTGTGTGGTGCGTGAAAAAATAAAAGATGAGATAGATACAGAAGTAGAAGCATAAAAGAGGAGGGCAGAGAGAGATTAGAATTCTTGATTTCTGAGGGGTGCTCCACAAGAAGTGGACTCTTATCTTGGGAGTGTGCTCGATATAATAGGGGGAGGAAATGATTGATCATATATTTCGATGTAAGAGAAAAGAAAACTCAAATTATTGATCAGTAAATTATATGCCAATATGCTCTCACGAACATATAATATTAAATGATATTAAACCGATATTAAAAATTACGGTATTAAACCGCAGTGGTTGAGAAAATAGCAGCTAGCGTGTGTTTACAGTAGCGGCAGCAGCAGCAGCAGCAACTTCAAAAACCTCAGTTAAAAACATGTCGTAAAATTATGTTTTTTTATTATTATTAATATCATCATCGTCATATGTCGTCATTATTGTTATTAATATTATTATTGCCGTCCCGTGGTAACGCGTGGCGTTGTTTTTGCCTCTCTCATCGGGGACTTTCCTCACCAAGTACGTTTTTAGTTATCGTTTTAGTTATTGGGCTTTTATTATTTTGTCTTTCTGTAGGCAAACAAGAAAATGAAACTCGACGCTTCAAAATCATTAGGGCTTGAGGGGGGAGGGCGAAAAATATAAAGATCTAAAAAGGGTTTGGTGTCCGTAAGACAAAAAAAGAAAAAAGACAGGACAATACATGATACGAAAGATTGCTGGTATAGTACTTTGAGCAGGTAAGCTTTGTGTTATAGCGAACACAAATCTCACCTTTGTTTCCAAAACCTCACCGGGCCGTAACTTTCCCAACTGCAAAAATCACAGAGACGAATACATGAGGGTCAAGTGACTGCTCGTCATCGTAGAAATATTCCTTTCGTCGCTTTTGTTAACACGGATTTTTGTTAACGTTTCCCGACAGATTTACACAGAATGGACATTAAAATATCTTTTTCTCTTTTACAGAAACAATTGACAAAAAGCGATGATTCCGAAAATGGAAATAAACAAAAATGCTCCTGCGTGCTGGCTTCGCTAATTGACTCTTCTTGCCGGATTAAAATGGAGCTGCTTTTTTTATTATTTGCTTGGGACAGACACTTGGTAAGGATACGGATGAATAAAAATCGGGGGTTGAAGGAACAAGGCAGAATCGCGGTAGACGAACACAAACGGGGGCTGTTCGAGGCTCGCCTTACCGACGTTGCGACGGCTTGTGCGTTTGCATTTCTGTGCGGTGCATTGCTAGACAGAACAGTGCGATTCGGCGGTGCTCGTTGTCAGCTAATACGTCAGTGAGTTTACGTGCAACCAGATTGCATGTGATCGTATGAAAGAGACGGATCTTTTAAAGAGCTAATCGCTATTCGTAAGAATAATCTGAAAACTGCGTGTCGATTATCTCAAACCTGTCATATCGGATTCTTCAATATATTCATATAAATTTCATGACAACACTTCGAACTATAACTTCATTGCGATTTTATACATATAATCGCTGTTTCGTGAATTTATTAAAACTTTTTAATATAATTATTATTAATTTTTTACAATATGAAGGTTCAAGATAATCTAAAGAGAAGAAAGGGCGCATCAGTGGATAGTTATAATATCGCAACATTATTCTAATAAAATTATTATTCACACACTCGTAAATGCTTTCAATATACTGCTGCTCAAAACTTTATCATAAGAGAGAGAGAATTCAGAAGAGATTTTTAGAACAACCCAGACGGACTTAGCAAATTCGTTCGAGTCTAATCAAATCCTTGGCATTTTCACTTTTACACGACAAACTGTTTGAATTTATTAGACCGGTGAGCGAGATAATAATTTAAATTTGATAATAATACACATTTAACTGACAGAAATGAAGTAACAAAAGTAATTTACACCCGGACATTGAAGTTTGATCGTCATACATGATTCACACGTCTTGTCGCGCTGTTCGGAACATTTATTAGCGTTGATATCTATCTACAACGGCATAGTGCTTGCCAAGATCACCCAGTGATTTATCGTGTAAAGATGTAAAAGCCAGGAAAGACTTAGAACCTTGTATACGAGTGATTAACTGATAACACGCACACGGACAAGCCCTGACTTCTTTCGCTTCTCTTATCTCGCATTATCAATTAATATTATTGTTATTATTATTATTATTGTCGTCAGAGTATGCATATCGGTTGCAACAGTTCCGTGCCAAGTGCAAAAATGCATTCGCTATTTACTCGCTTATCAGATCTTGGATTACGTATGTCGAAACATCGAGAGGCACGTGCGAGATGTTGTTCGAATATCCTTTATTTTACTAAATCAAGAGCAACAAGATCTTTTATATTATCTATTATTGTTTATTAATTTACCAAAATGTCTATTAAGAAACTGTGTTTAAAAAAGAGATACGTTTCTTAAAAATAAAGGATGCTGGAACTTTTCCAAAGTTTGCACGTCATCGTCGGGAATTTAACTGTTTGCTCTCGACGTGAAATTTATTTATTAATCGAATAATCAAACCATTATCGTCATAAAGTGTGCATGATTAAATTCAGGACGACACGTGCTATAAAGTACGACCACAATAAGTAAATAGTAGTAAAAGGAGCAGGCAAGATCGAGCAAAGATAATCGTAAAGATTTTTCGCTATTAGTAATAAAATTGCATTAAATAGTTCATTAAGAAATTATACGTTAAACTTTTTTTATTTCTTTTCCGTGTAGTGAAGATTCTCTTTGCACGATACTCCGGTGAGTGTGTACGAAAGAATGTGTGAGAAAAGTAAGTAGAAGTGCATTTGGTAGTCGAGTAAGGTTGCAGACGAGACATTCGCTTCCGCGTTTTTCTCTCAGTGATTTATCTCACCTTGCGCTCGTCCACCACCTCGCCGGGACGAAGCTTCCTATGCTCCTATGGACCAAATCTCTATTAACCACTACTGCGAGGTAAAGGTGGTTGTATTGTGCACGTGTGTGTTTGTGTTTGCGTGTATACACAATGAATAATGCTGCAACATGTTTACATTGTATAACATGATCGTTTCGATCAACCGGCATTTTGTCCTACCACCCTGTTAGACATATCAAAATGCATTCCCCGCTTTATCTTTATCTTGAAACCGAACCAAGTCTCGCGAAATTGACTAAAATTAATTACATCAACGCAAGTTATGCGTCTGCTTAATTTTAGTAACTTTAATTAATGCTTTTCTGCTATTTTCATTCCTGAAAGTTGCTCTAGTTATAAGCAGTTAAGCTAAAAATATTTATTAAGATGTAACGCTAATTATAATACAGAAAGATTATTTTAAGATCAAATGTGAGATCTTATCTTGAAATAACGAAATATCCGATGCAAGTTTTACGGGGAACGCCTTCGATCGTCTTGCTCTCAGCTGAGGTATAATCCACATAATCGGTAATTATCCGTGTTTCTTCGACGTTCTTCTTCAGGAAGCGCCCGTTCTTCAGACTCTTGCTTTTCGCAAGTCGATATTACCAATCTTGGACGTCCTCGATATTACGCATCATAGGTGGACTTTCCATTCTCTTTTTCTTTTTGGAAGAAATGCCTTTGCTGACGACTGGAGATAACGGACGGGAAGGAAAGAAAGGAATATGCTTCAGAAGCTGGTAAACTCTGGATCTTTCACTGATGAGGGGTTTCTAATCTAAATCTCACGCCTTGCTGACACTAAACACGACGTGCGTCACTCGACGAGTTCGTCGTCGGAGATTCACGACGCGTATCTATCACGAGTACGACATCACTAAGACCATCACTGAACTTACACTATAAAACTCAAAAAAAAGCTACAAAAAATCCTAGGATCAACCAGCAGTAGCCAGTCTACCTATCTTGTTCGTCGAGTATCATACGCGACTCGTTAATCATCTACCTAATAGGACTCGTGCAAGTACTTTGCACTTTGAAATATATGTTCAATATAACTTATTATATTGTAATAGAGAGAAAATGGAAACTTATCATTTTACACATTAAATAAATTTAAAAAATTTGTACTATAAATACATGTATGTAGATTATTAATTCAATAATAATATTAAAAAAAAATAAACATATTACAATTAATTTAATATATGTACTTATTTATTTTAATATGTGATATTTTATATTTAATGTAATATAATTTTCTCTCTATATTATTTAAAAAATACATACATTCTTTTTTTTATATTTTATATGTACATTCAAGAGTGCAAAGTACGTTGTATCACCCTCTTTGCTTTATTAACGTATAATAGAATTAGTATATATAAATAATAAAAGATAAAAATGAAAGTAATTTTCTTAAAATGCAATTATAATTGTATGTATAAAAGGAGACATCAAGTCATAAATCCATCAAACCTTAATGAGGCCTTAATATTGATTTGTGATTTAATATTCTATTAAAATAGATTCATCGCGTCACAGTCATTTATTTCTGAACTTTCAAGCTAATTGGAACAATGTTTGGCGATTTGACAAGGTTCTTCCAATAAATTAACAAGATCAGTAATGATGTGTTTCCTTAGACACCTATAAGATTTTTATAAAGCAAACTTGGTGATCTCTTAGGAGCACATAAGAATGCAACAAAGTTTCAAGCTCACGAAATTCTATTTGTGCAATAACTTGAGAATTAAATTAACTAATGCTTCAATATATTCAAATCAATAATACATAAATTCGAGTTATGTTTGCAAATAATATAATTTATATTATGTTCTATATATTATAATTTATGAATTAAAATTAAATTAACTTTTCTATTTAAAAAAGTTAAATTAGAATATCTTTAGAATGCCATTCTACTTTTCTCTGTTACATTCTTCAGCTCGGTCCTCTATAAGGTAGTCTATAAATTTTCACGATCACACAATACATTCCGTAACATACCTCGTCACTGATGATCAAACTGGGCCTACGACCCAATTCCTCGGGCGGTATGAGCGAACCACGTCGACTGCCAGCACCGCTTCCGGGTGCTAAAGAGCCCTTTCTGCTACCGACCGGTGTCACGTCTTTGATAACTTCGATCTTGGGTGTTTCGGGCGCTTTAATTTCCGGTAACTTCGGCTATTACGATTAAAATTGATCGATTAATTGCACTTGTTTCATACCGAGTCCATTTAGAAGATTAAGTAAAAAAATTGAAGATCTTTTCAATTTTGTTAATTAATTTAGTGTTCCATGGTACACTAATTACACGTAAACATAATTTAACCTTTTCTCTTTGATTTGAAATTTAGTCCCATACTGATCCCATCAATAAATAATTTCTAAATGACTCTATATACGTTTTTTTCATGACATAATTAAAAAGGGGATAAAATTTAAAATTAATTAAAAGAGCTACCAGTCAAAACGATATTACTTAATTTAAAAAATAGAAATAAAAATAAAAATTTTTAATATTACGTATGGACATTTCGACACCGATCGGGTCATTACCAATTTTATGCAAATATATGTTGGTTTGATAAAAACATAATATATAAATATATATAGTCCAATAGATCGAAAAATATCAAATTTATAAATATATATATATAAAGTTACTTTTTTCCGTATACCATATATTTGAATGTAATTATATTTTATAAGATTTAGACATTTATAAATTGATTGAAGTTAAACAGAATCAAGATTACGTTAACCAATTCTTGATAACTTTCAGCTTAATTCACAAATGCACTTTAATGACTCGTTTATTAATAAAAAGTCATTACTTGATATCGACCCAAAACGTTGACTTTATCAGCCGAGATATCGAAGTATTAAGTTAATACGGTCGCGCACGTAGGGCGATTACGACTGACCCTGCAATTCGAATACGAGTTGCTATTGGGTCAGTCGTAATAAGGCCGAAAATAGCGATCGACGTTTTCCCCATCCTCGTTCACGACGACGACGACGACGGTAAAGACGAGAAACCGATTTCAAGGGGATGATATACGAGCATTTATTCGCTAAAATAGTTCTGCCGCGGACGCGGCGTTGCACAGAAGGCATTCATCGTTTGCCAAGGCAAGATTCGACCTAGCTGATTATTACCCCTTTTCATTTCTTCTCCTGCCCCATTCCCTATCCATTCGCAACGCGTTAATTGCGATTGTGCAGGTGGCACGAGGATATTTATGACGCGGGGGCACTTCGTTCTCGACAAGAACAGAAAATACAAGGTCGAAATATCATTTTGCCGTATATATAGTTTTGAAAGAGATTGCTGTAATTCCTAATTTAAAGGATTATTAACTGCACTGTCACACACGGATTGCTTATTTCGAAAATAATTCGGTTTTACAAACTGAAATAAATGTAAGTATGAAATTAATATAAACTGAGCAATAAAAAAATAAGAGCATTCTTGGATATATCTCGAATAATTCTACACAATTTAATAAAACATGAGATATAATTATTACATTTAATAAAATTAAAAGGAGTAATAAAGCATATAAATAAATAAAATAATAAAACTATCTGTATTGTACCACATAAAATTTTATGATCTCTTCGTTATTGGTATCTGTGCACGGAACATCCTGCATAGATATTGTATTTTTAGATACATATGGTAAGATATATGGTACTTTAAAAATTTTACCGTCCTTCCAAGCTTACAAAACGAGTGTGACGTGAGTTTATACCTCGGCTATAATTAAACCGTCCGTAAATCGGGCGTAAAAATTAATTATCCTGAACCGCGCGTATCGCGAAGCTCGATCAAAACATCCTCGAGCAACGTGGCAATTGCAAAATTAGCAAAATTCCTCTTGCGAGTTTGGCAATTTAGCAAATTCATATTTTACCTTCATTATTAATAAGCGATGATTGCTTACCTTAGAATCGAATTTCTGCATGGCAACATGAAAACAAAAAACACATAATTAATCAAAATTTTGATTGACATTCAAATGAACTTATTAATATATCTTCTTTATAAGTTTCTTTACAACTTTTTCATAAACTAATCATAAAATATATTTTTCAATGTATGTAACTTTATTAATGTTTAAATTATTTAGCATATATTTTTTATTATACCTTAACATATTGATTATAAAATATTGTTCATGTACAGAGATTTTAACTACTTCCTTACCTGTGTGACTGGTCTCTCAAGTTTCGTTTTATCGCGAGGAACAAACTCGCCAAAATCAAATTCTTGAGGTTTCTCCAGGACAGCCCTTTCATAATCCGGAATCTCCGGGAGCTCGTAACTAACGTCCTTCGCTGCCTTCGCTGCCTTTACCTTCTTCACATCGACCTTTTCCATCTTCTCTGTTTTCTGCATTACAAATGATAAATGATATGAAATCGAAGAAAAATTTGTCGGAAAATAAATATTATTTATATCAGACATGGTGCTTGGTTTAATCCCTGCACAAATCGCTGAGCAAGGAAAAATGAGTATCACAGATAACCTTGTGAGAGCAAAGATGTGTGAAGACAGAGGAGATTAAAAGAAGAAACATTAATCTCTTGAGTTCTTAAGAGATTTTTATGCGTCTTATTAACGTCATTATTAACATAAATAGAATTAATGTAAATCACATAAAAGTTAGAATATATCGAAGAAAGATGAGTGCAACGTAGAGCTTAGAAATGTGCCGCAATGTATAAATATATACAGAATATAAATATTATTTAGAGAGAAGATAAGTTTGGAGAGAAAACGTTTAATTAATTTTACTTGTATTAAGAACACATAGTAAGAGAAATATTTTTATGTACATACATATAGAGAAATAGGAATGCGCACAAGTATATTTAGGCGCTGTTTTATAATTAGAAAAAAAATTAAAACTGCTGTAAATTGAAGTTTAGAAAGAAAGTTTAAAGACACAGAGAGTGCGAGACATATAGAGACTGCAACAAGATCGTGTTGATCTCTTTAGCAGGGCTACCTTAAGTTCCACCCCGCCATTTTCAGCCTGCTGAGGCTGTTTCGAATCCTTCGTAACTGGTTTAAGTTGAATCCCCTGAAAGCTTTCGGATTTTACTTCCTGTTTTGGTGGTAAACGAGATTTCGGTTTGGTCTCGATGGCATTCTTCGGCTGTATTAATATATCGTTGTTAGGAGAAAAGCTTTATGTGAAATAAATATGTTCGCTCTGAGGTATATTAAAACTTAATCTTAAAAAGCAAGGGATGCACAAAACTAAGTTAATCTAATATACTATAACATTAATTCAACGATACAAATTAAATCTTGTAATAGTAAATATTTCGGAATATTAAATCAAAAACTTTCTTCTAATACTAATTTCTTAACTAATTTCGTTATTGTTTCTACATCTACTAAGGGTGGTATATTGGACATTACTTTAAAATAAACAAATATCTCTCTCGTTAAATGTGATGACAGGAATAAAATTACCTTAAGCTCGACTTTTTCTTGAGTTTTCTTTTCCTCTTCAAGTTGCTGAAATAAATAAAAATGGACATAAGCGGCATGTATACATTTACATCTTTTTTTCTATAATTGTATAAAACATTTTAGAAATATAAATCATAGAGGAAAAAAAATAAAAAAATTTTTTTTAAATAATATTAAATTAAACTAAGACTTTAAAAAATGCGTGTGTAAAATTATTAGAGACTACATTAATTTTTTTATTGTGAAAATTATAATTACCTTAACGGCCTTCAAACCTTTCTTAGTGATCTCTTCTTCTTTCTGCAAATATAAATATAAAAATTAAACTCTTCATAGATAACATTTCTAACCTGTTTTATATAAATATAAATATTGTGTGTATATTGTACGTGTATGTGTTTTATCAAGTATACCTTTGGTTCAACTGGTTTAGGTGTAAGTTTCGTTGCAGGTTCCTCTTTCTACAAACAGCAAAATTTGCTTTAATTCGACGCTCTGTGTATTTCTTCTTAATTAACTTAATTTTTATGAAATTAATTTTTTATGTTATATTTTATTATATTAATTTCTGAATATTTAAATATTTTGTTATGAATTAATGTGTGCAAAATGAAAAATCTTTTAGAATAGTACGCATAATGTACTGCTTTTGTTAATATTTATTATGTATTTTAGTAGAAACCCTAACAATAAACTGTATTAGAATATTATTAATTATTATGTAGTTTAAAATCTTAATTGCAATATGAAAATGTTGAACAATTTTTGAGAGATTTATATTTTTTTAATTAGTACATTCGCAATTTTTAATATTTTTATATTTAAAGCTTTTAAATTTTTCATGTTTCTAAAATTTTCAGAGTAAAAATTTTAGTTTTAATGTAATAAGCACTTGATGTACCTTTAATTCGTTTGGTTTAGATTTAGTCGTCGGCGTTTCCTAAAAATGTATGAGTATTTAATAACATTTTAATATTTAACATTGTATCTTATATGTTTCTGTTAACTTGCACAAGTGTGTTTTGTTTACGTTAACTTCCCCTGGTTTAGTCTTAGACTTTTCTTCAATCTAAAAGTGTTTTTACAATTATAATATTTATAGTATGAGTAAATATGCATAAGAACTTGAAAAGTATAATTATGAAGAAATGATTGTGAAAATATACCATATTCCTTGTTTTCTCCTTTAAGTATGGAATTATTTCTGTTTAATTTTTATGTAAAATTACAATTGCAAAAATTATACTTCAAGCTAAATTTTTTACCTAATTATATTCTATTTTTTTTTGTTAATCTTTCGAATGTATGCTGTGTATGGTGTTGTCAAAACAATGCACAAATGTACGTGTACCTTTATTTCTTCCTCTTTAATTTTAGCTTTTGGTTCCTCCTAAAAGTGTATATGTAAAATATAACATTGTTCATTTTTCTCGTTATCGCTATAATATAGCTTCACCAATTTTAAAAGCCTATATAATTATTGAACGTAGCAATATTACGTTTTATGTACCTTTATTTCGCTCGATTTAGACTTCGCCTTTGGCGCTTCCTAAAATGTATAATTTGTTTAAATAATGTCTTCTAAAAGTGTCATATTTATTTACTATAATCTATGCATTTTTCTCTTTTGTAAACAAACTCGACTTGCGTAAGTATGTATTGCTGCAAAATAATGCAGATCTAAATATACCTTTACTTCCTCTTTAGGTTTAGCTTTCGGTTCTTCCTAAAAGTGCAAGTGTAAATTTAAGTTTTAATGTCTTATTTTTCATATCAATAAATTGTAATATCATTGAACCGATTATTAAAATAATAAAATGTGTTATAAAAAGTGTTTTGTGTACCTTTGTTTCATCTGGTTTGGACTTGACTTCCTAAAAGTGTACGAGTAGTATTTAATAATGTTCATCATTTATTATCCATTTTTATTTTATTGTATTTTCTTTCTCTATTGTGCAAGTGCATATTGTCACAAGATATGTATAGTGTATGTAAGTATACCTTTACTTCCTCTGCTTTAGGTTTGGCTTTCGGTTCCACCTAAAAATGTTCCAAGTATGTTTGAATGTAGAAAATATCTCAAGTTATACATTTACGGTATATGGTTAATACAGCTGGTGCTCATTTTTCAAGTGTGGCGTGATATTAGAAAGGAGCAATACGTTTTATAAATTATGCTTTAATTGTCGCTGTGTATATACATATCTCACATCAGTGTTAATCGTGAGCGAAGAAATTGTTATGTATAGAAATACGATAAGAGTGTAATTGTTTTATATACCTTCGCCTCTCCCGGTTTAGGTTTGACTTCCTCCTAAAATGTAGTAATAGTATTTTTTAAATTCTCGTATTTTTTAAATATAAATTTAATATTTTATATTTTATCCCACGCGCGATGGCTGAATGTAATTATAATATAAGGAAAGGAAAATGTTTATTTAAAATACTTATATTAATTAAAAATTAATCATATGTTGAAAATTTTTGTATGTGCTTTGATTATATTTTTTTTTAGTACCTTCGGAGTTTCTGGTTTTCCGGGAGTTTTCGGTTTTGTGGTCGGTTCCTCTTTCTAAAAAGTATTTACACACTGTGAGATTTATATGTTGTAAAAGTGTATTCCTGTTTAAAAATGTGTAAACTGTGTAAAAGATATATAAATAGTAAATAGATATATTGTAATTAATAAATATATATAAATATATTTATTATTCTACTCTATTTTACAACATAATATTATATAAACAAATATGCATATTAATGTTAGTGACAAATAAAAGCATGTAGCGCAATGCAGAAATTAATAATAAATATTTATAATTAATGTGCATATAAATAATCATACTGATTTGTTTTCTATACGGAGATATAAAATTCGTCTTCCATATCTTTATAATAGTGATATGTATAATATATTGTTAACGTAAAATTATGTACCTTAGATTCATCCGCGGATTTAGGTTTTTTCTTCTTTGGTTTCAATACTGGTTCTTGATCCTAGATAATATTTATAATCAACGAAATTATAGATATTTAAGAGCAAGAAGATGAAAAGTATCAAGAGAAGAAGGAAACGGTTATCACAAAAAGATGACAAGAGAAAATGCTTCGTAACAATAGTTAACTCAAAGAAAAGTATGAATGCTTTATTTGTGAAGAGACGCACTAGACAGCTTTAAAGATTATAGCATAGAGAAAATGAAGAATTTTTTGCATCAAAAATTACAAGGAGAATGAAGAGTTATGCGACCAGAAGATTATGCGACCAGACAAGTGGGAAGTCAATGATTAGCACTGACAAAAAATGAAGATCGTTTTTCTATACCTCGGATTTTTCCGTTGACTTAGTCGATGATTTACGTCTAGTGGGCACCTTTTTCTACAATTGCAAATATATAATAAAACCGAAAGAAAATAACAGTGTGCCGAGTGTGTAAAGTACAATTTTCATATTATACCTTGGGCACATCTTCCTTATCAAGTGTTGAGTTAATATCTTTGCTCTAAAATAAAAAAATTAAAAAAATTACATTATCCAAATTTATTGTGTATTGTGTATTGTGTGTATTTGAACGCATGCGATTGTATGTGTGAGATTGAATGTACCTTGATCTCTTTAGATTTGATCTCACTTTTTTCGTGTTCGGGTATATCGCCCTCCTAAAAACATTGAAGGATAAGATCTGTTCGAAAAGTTTATTTTATTTTTTTTTAGTTCTTTCGTACACGGATAAATAAATTGAAATTGTTTTATATAGATGTCAAATATAATACATAATATATAATATATTTTAAATATAATTAATTTAAATATTAAAAATGTATAAAAATATCCGAATATTAAAAATTAACGCATTTTTTGATTAATATAATTGTAGGTTTAAGTGTCTCAATTTTTTATATGGTGAATGTATGAATATGGAATATGTATACCCTAAATTCTCTCTCTTTGGGTTTGCTGTCCTTGAGTTTGGATGCAGGTTTAGGCGCGGGTGTGAATGCAAGTTCCTGCGAGATTTTAAAAACCGTCATAATACCGAATAAGGTATGTAATTTTCGAATAATGTAAATATGAGTACTTGTAAATTTAATAATGTGTACCTCTATTTTAACTCCATTTTTATACGGCGCATCTTTGAAAACTTTCGAATCCTAAAATATGTCGATAAATTACAATCTGCTCTGTAAACAAAAGTAAAAATAAATGCAGTATTAATTGCAATTTGCATATACCTCCAATTTTCTGATAGGTTTAGGCGCATCGTCCTCAATTCTCGAAGCCCAGATATCCTACAGTCGCGTATTATTTTATTATAATACATTAATCGGAAGTACAACACGAGTGCTTCATTTTTAACAAAATATCAATTACTAAAAATCGCCGAACATTGGTGTTCAATAATTTTATATTCAAGTTACTATCCATTTTACGGAAAAACTAAAAGAGATAAAAATTGTTTATTTTCTTTTGATAAAATTCTGCGAATTTTTTCAGAATTTTTGTTATTGTATTTTCTCATGTTCGTAAAAATAGTTAGAAATAACAAAATGCAATACTAAAAAATTAATAAAAAATTTTTAGAGCTCTATAAGAAGAAAATAATTTTTGTTTTTTAGTGCTTTTTTGTAGAGTTGATAATACTTGAATAAAAAATTGTTGAAAACCAATATTCGGCAATTTTTAATAATTATCTCGTTAACTATTGTGAAAATTGTTAAATGATACAGTACTTTTCTTCTCAGTTTAATTCACTCTATCTGCCCACGAGCATTATCGGCAGAATTATCAAACACCCGCGTATAATAAAAAAAATATAATACATTCTGTATATGTATTCTATACCTCAATATCATCGTCGGATTCATGCGTTTGCGGTTTAACAGTAGATAATAAAACATCCTAAAAGAATTAAAAAAATAAATAATTGTTTCTTCAATATATATATATATATATATTATATTTTGAGTGCATGTAATATTAATTTCTATTTCTATCTAACAATTTATTTTACCGCACAAATGAATATGTATGTGTGTATATGCATGTGTGGTGTACCTTATTGGTTGTAATAGAATTTTGTTCGATGGATTTCGGTGGATTTGCCCATACATCCTAAAATGATACCATACATCAATTTAAAAATAAATAAAATAATCAGTTTTGTTATCTATATATATGTGTATGTACATATGATATGTCTACTATAAATATTTTGTAACTAACGTAATTATAGTGCGTGTAGTAAATTTTGACATCTCGGTTTAGTGGAAGTTTGTGTGATGTGTTTGTAGTGTACGCGGTATCCTAAAATAACAGCATACTTTACCAAGCTATTTTATGTAAGTGTAAAACACGAAAGTGTGAGTTGTGTGAAGTGAAGTGAAAAGAAGCAATATGTATTCATATATTCGTATACCTCATCATGTACAACGCGTTTATCGTCGTGTCCTTTCGATTTTGGCATCAATTTGTCCTAAAATTTCAAGAATTATTTTAATGTATCCTACTAAATGTTTTTTAGATAAAGAAGAGATAATTTTGTGTTTCGCGTATTATATTTTTATTTATATAATTTTAACTAAAATAAATTTTGTTGTCTTTTATCAATTTACTATCATTATCATTATCCTTTCATCAAAAGATTTAAATAAATAAAACTAAATTATTTTTTAAATTATATTATAATTAGATATAATAAAAATTATCTTGTTGCATATATTATTATCTACCTTATCATTTGGCTTGGATTTGATATCACATACTTTCGTTTTGTTTAAAGCTATCTTATCTCCTTCAGTTTGATCGTCAGGTTTAGACACGCGTCTTTTATCCTTAATTATTTTTGGTGTATCCTATAATAATAATTGTTTAAAATAATGTTCGCTATTTTATAAATTTTTTACTTAAATATGTGCGAAGTGTCACATAGTGTATTCCTTTCGTTTGGATGAAATATCCTGTCAGCATTAAAAAAATATGTAAAATATGATGTGTAAAAGTATAATCTGCAATGTGTAACGTAAGTGTACCTCGATTTCTTCATTAGATTGACGACGAGATGGTTTATCTTTAGGTTTCGATAAATTCTAAAACAATATATAATTTAAAAAAATATTATATATTCTTTGTTTTAAATAAGTTCACACTAATTTATTATTTAATTATTATAATATACTAATTTGCAAACTTTGCCGTATTTTAATATTTTAGAATCAATATCATGTTTTTTCAGTTTGGTCCAAATATTCTACACAGTATTAATATTTTGATGATAAAATTTACTTCTCTAAAAATGTATTATACATAATGTAAGTGTTGTATGAAACTATATGTCATATACCTTAATTTTTTCGTCGGATTTGTGTGGACGTATTTTGTGAATCGATGTATCGTGTGTTTTATCACTCTTTTCTGACACTTCGTCAGATTCTTGTATTTTAGTCGTAGGTTCATCATGTAAAAGTGGTTTGTCTTTAGATTCATCAGGTTTGTGTGGTTGTATTTTACTTGTAAATGTATCATGTAAAAGAGAAAGCGTCTTGTCTTTTGGCATGTCCTAAAATATTATTTAACATATTATTACTATTTTCTTTGTTCTTACTCGATTTCATTGTATATGTGTGGTAATTAATTATACATATTTGCGTACTTCAGATTTCTTTGAATCGACATTGCGTTCTTTCGGTTCAATCGACGTATTCTAGAAAAATATTATTTCGAAAATGTGTATAATGTCTTCATAAATTATGCGATAATATATGTTGTATATGTACCTCAATTTTTTTTTGTGAATGTATTTTGTATATAGGCTTGTCACGAGAAAATGCATTATCTTTTGAAACGTCGTCGGATTTATGCGGAAGTGTTTTACTTATAGGTGTATCACGCAAATGTGTTTTCTCTTTTGGAACATCCTAAAATAACATTAAAAATTTTACAGTCTCTTCTAAAAAGATTCTACTATATTCATGAATAATATTTATAATTTAGATACATATACGCATACTTTTTCGTGCTTTTTGGGAAAGTCGTTATCGCGTTCTTTACTCGCCCAAATGTCCTAAAAACGTTAAAGATATGTTAAAGATATATAATTTGTGTCTTTGGAATAATACTATATACCTCAATTTCATCGTCTGATTTTTGCGACTGTATTTTATATGTTGGTGTGTCACGAGAAAATGTTTTATCATTTGAATTATCGTCAGATTTACGCAATAGTACTTTACACGTAGGTTTTTTTGTATCATGTGGTTCTTTCTTTTTTAAAATATCCTAAAATAACATATTTAAAATTTTAGTTTTTTAAAGAAATTTGAGCTGTTCGCGAATAATTTCTGTAAATGTATTTACATACATCGTTATGTTTTTTGGTGTCAGTATCATGTTCTTTATTCGCCGAAATATCCTAAAATTAATAATGATTTACAGATATGCTATTATGTGCCTAGCCACTTTACAATAAATATTCTATACCTCAATCTCATTATCAGATTTCTGTGGATGTGTTTTATTTGCAATGGTGTCATGTGGTTTATCTTTTGATTTGTCATCTGACTTTTGACGTGTTGTATCTGCGGGTATATGAGGTTTGTGTGTCTGATCTGTTGACATATTCTAAAATTAAAAAATATTATGTTTGAAAAATATTATATTCTTTCAAACTAAAATGTATTGAGCTTTTATGTAGCATATTTGCATACTCTGTATGGCATAGATTCATTATCACGTTCTCCCGGATTGTGAATACTCCAAGCATCCTAAAATGAATATCGTTGATAAAATACGTCACTTCCGTAAACCGTTTAGTTATTATTATAACATCATTTGTGTGTGTGAGTGTGTGTGCGTGCGTGTGTAAGTGTGTGTGTATGTACAATATAATTGTTTATATACCTCACGTTCGTCATCCGAGTCGCGAACGCGTGGCTTAATTGCAGTTTCAACTGCAACCTAAAAAATTTACTTTTGTATAATCATTATTGCAAATATTATAAAAATTCTTTTTTCGATTTTGAAAGAACTACATATTATTAAATACAGTCAATATGTAGTGCGAGATATGTACCTTCGGTTTATGGTCAATTTTATGAAGGAAGGAAGTTACTCTGGACTTCGTAGTTTCCTACAACGATTCATATGTCTATATCGAATGCTTAAGACGCGTAAACATAACAATAAATGCGTCACATACCTCATAATGTCTTATCGATTTACTATCGCGCTCTGTCGGCTTAGACGACCAAACGTCCTAAAATTAAATGTAATGTGTATGTTGACCTAATGGACGATATACGATTGAGAGTAGTAGGTATTGTGTTTCTATATTATATACCTGAATTTCTTCGTCGAATTTGTGTATGTGTGGCTTGATCTTCGTTGTGAGTGTGTTCTAAAAAAAATAGTTGTTTTGTTACAAAATACAATTTTAAAAAATGGTATAAAATAAAATGAACTAATTAGAGTAATTAAAATGTGTAAGTGTACCTCATCTTCTATCATTCGCGAAATGGCTCTTGGCCTAAATACAGATACATCCTGCAATAATGCGAGATAAAATGTTCTCGTATGTTTTTTCGTATAGAGTCTACGATCATAACGAACCTCAATATTTACCGCATAAAATAAAAAAAATCAGTACTACCTATTATTTTTGACCCTATACTATATTCGTAATTAAATTCTTGTTAATTGTAAATTTCACAATAAACATAATTTTTAAATTAAATGTATTTTAAATTAAAATTATGATTTCTCTTTTTATTATAAAATTATTTGCACATTGAAAGCTTTAAAAGTCAAATCTACGGATAAAACTATTTTCAAAGGCTAAATATTTATACATAGAAAAAAATCAATTATATAATTTGTATTAACACAAGCTGATTTTGCCAAACAATAAAATTATGTCAAGCTATTAATCTAATACAAAATAATTTATTTCTATAAAATATTAAGGCTCCTTCTCATGTCAAGAGAGAAGGTAACAGTTCACTCAAATATACTTACTTTGTTCTAAAAATTATAATAGTAACAACTAATCAATTAATCAACAACAAAATATTTTGTTAATAACATATTAGATAAATAATTAAAAACAATAATATATTCTTTCTTACCTTTTCGGTCGTTTTCTTCTTTTCTATGATAGAAGATCGTCTGCTTTCTACTTTGACTTCTTCTTCGGTCTAAGATATAAAATATAAATTAAAATTCGATTGACATAAGAAATATCTAATTTATAATAATTAATATTCTTGAACAAAATTTTTACTTTAAAGACTAAAACAATATCTTTAAAGTTATCATAATATTAACTATTTTTTATAATAATAAAATATCTTAATTTATATTATTTTATTCTAGTCCATGAGTTTAAATATTTTTTTCTTAAAATATCAATTTTGTAAAATTTATTGTAATTGTTCTTGGCAGTGTCTGTGTGTGAAATGTATATATGTACGTGTACCTTCTGTATAGAAAGACGTCGTGGTGTCGCAGTGTCATCATCTATTATCTATAGGATAAAAGCAAAAAATAAAAAAATAATTTGTATTTTACGCAGTAACTGCATCTAATGATGCAAAATAAAATTACCAGACTCTTAACTCTTAAGTAGGTATTTACGAAATTTAGTATCATGATATTTTATATACCTTTTCATCAGTCTTGACGATCGAACTACGACGACTCTCTGTCTTAAGTTCTTCTACCTGAAATATAAGGTATTTATAAAATCTATTTTCCTAATTGATTAAAAAAAACATAATACATCAATACTCTTACCCTACTGATTGATTCCTTGCGAGTCACCGTTTTCTCAGGCTTAGGCGTAGTTTCTCGAGATACCTAAATATAAATAATATTAGATATATAACATATGTTCAAATTAATTTATAATAAATACATAGAATAATAATATACTATACGATTGGTAAAATAAGATACAAAAATAAAACAACTGCGTACCTCTTTAGATTCGGGTTCTTTCTTTTTTATAATCTTTTTCTAAAAAGAATTAAAAGATTTAAAGATAAAAAAGATCAAAAAATAAATTATTGAAAAAATATAAATTAAATTTATAGGGATAATTGCACTCACCTTTTCTTCTTCTTTTTTGTCTTCAATTTTCTCGGCAGGTTTCTTCTATAAATTGAAAGAAAAATAGAAATGTGAAGTTAAGTATAAATTAAATAAATTATTGTTTGTTATATTGTTTTAATGACAATATTTTATATACATTTTTAATAAAAAATATATTTTACATTATTCTTACCTTAATAGATTTCCTTTCTTCAACATTATTCACGATGTCTTCGTCCTTCTACATATAAGTAAAAAAAAATAAAATAATATTAGCAAAATACTTAATTCCTCTATTTAATGTAGAATACACAATAATCAGAGATACGGTAGTTACATCATATTAAAGTATTTAAGATAAAGTTCACATTTAATCAACAATAAGTATCTCTGTCCGTTTTTTTTACAAAATTTTTCATGCACAAACACACATAATATAAACACACAAAAAAAGCCAAGCAAACAAAAATTTGTATAATGATAAATAATTGAACTTTAAAGCAGTGTTGGATTTGAAGGAACCAGCTTCTGGGACTTGGAAAGAAATATGGCATGTGAAAAAGTTCTTTTGGAAAAATTGCGTCTTTTATGGAAAGAAAAATAAATATCAAGGCGATTGTTTAAGCGTGTGCAAAAGATCGTTCGAAGAAACTTATCGGATAAGCTGAGATTAAGTGAATGCTGCGAAAGATAAAACAATATAAGTAAATCTATTTAGCGCAAAAATGGTGAATATTAATCGCATAGAGACAATGATGCAAGATGAGATCTCATATCAAAAGAAAACTAAAAATAATTTATTGCGGTTTATAAATATGTTGTTTCGCAGATTGGCCAAAATATTTCGCCAAAGCATCAATCTTCAGAGCACAGTGGTATTTATTCAAGCGGATCAAAGTTGCTTTTCGAGCGCATACGTTACCGAAATCCGATTTTTGATATTTTATGCTCACCTGTAAGATCTCCATTTTCTGAAACAGAATGCATCAAGACCTTTATTTTTTTATGTATTTTAAATATTAAATTTGGAATTATCTTTTAAAACGTGTAATTAAAGTTGTTTACATATAATTTATCAATTATATACTACATAATATTATTTATAGGAAACGTGCGTTTAAACTTTTATACATATACTGCGAAATAAACTTTTATATATATTATATATTAGAACACACAATACACACATGAACCTCAAAGGTATGACAGAAACGATAAGGAAAATGCAAACAAAAATAACAATGGATAAAATAAAAAGATACAAATGATAAACAATTATTATCACGATACGACATGTTTTGATCACAGTGTATGTAGTGTTTGCTTTTGTAAAAAGTTGCACTTGCTGTTTCTCTTAAAAAATTACATCTCGTACCTTCCCAACCCCTGGTTTGTCGATACCATTCGGTTTCAAATCAGGCTTATCCTTAAAAATAACAAGAAAGAAAATGTTTTATCTTACGAAAGCATAAGTTTTACAATTTACGAAAGAAGAGAAGTTTAATTAGCAGAATAATTACATGTAAAAAATTATAAAATTAGTAATACAAAATAATTATTTTATTTTATATATAAACAAAATCACTCATTTCATCTTATAAAAAATAATATATTGTTGATAAATTATTTTATCAAATATTTATAAATATAATAATTTAATATAAATTAATGAAAGATGGAATCTATGCATTAGCAGAGAGAAATCAGATTTCTTTCTATTATTAGTGTTGATATATGTTTGTGTTTGTGTGTACCTCGACGCGAGAAATGATTTCAGAATCCGATTCCTCGAGAATGGCTTCTGTGCTGATAATGCTGGATTCAATTACACTCACCTCCTCTTCCTCCACCTCATATTCTTCTGATCCTTCACCATCGTCGCTCCAAACTGAACTCATTACCTTTTATATCGAGATATATAAGTTTTCAACGATATGCCAATTTACGCGTCGAGGAATCGAAAGAGTGATCATTTTTGCAAATTATATAGATGTTTTTAATAGAGTATTTATAATACTTTTACTTACACGACAATCAATCGCGAATAATACACATTTATATAAAACTAAAATTCTTTTTTTTTCTTTTTTTAAAATATTATCTCTCTTTTTACATAATAATTATTATTTTTAGATAATTGTAAGTATATAAAAAAACAAACTGTAACTGCAAAACGATAATCTTCCTATATCTGTATCAAGTTGTATGTGATCAGTGTAAGAGTATCTTGTTAATCACAAGAGGTATAATGAAAGGAATAAGAAAGCAACAGATAATAAATGAAAATTAAATAAAATTTTAATTAATCTTTTCATCTCAGCGGTTACCTTCTTTTCTTCCTTCTTTTCCTCCTTCTTTTCTTCGACCTTCTTCTCTACCTTCTTTTCTTCTTTCTTTTCCTCCTCTTTCTTCTCCTCTTTTTTCTCGACCTTCTTTTTCTTCTTCTCTTCCTCCTCTTCCTTTTTCTTTTCCTCTTTCTTCTGTAATTTAATGAGGGAATCGCATGCAACATTGGAGAACACATACGAATAATTTTCGAATTTATCAAGAGAACAATGATTTAGTTACATTACATATTCATTAGTTTAGTTCTACATCTGACAATTTAACATGCCAATTTTTCAACGAGGTATTTTAATCAGTTTATATTTATTTGCGATACATTTTAAATTCAGTTAAAAAAAGGGGTAATAATTACAATATAAATTCAATATGTCAATTTTTCACGAAAATGCAAATTTCTTGCAACATATTGAAATATAAATTTATACAAACACAAAGAAAGTGACTAAAAAACTTGCATCCACATATTAATAAACAAATTTATGGTCGAAAGTTATTAGATAAAATTGCTTACGTTGACGACGAGACGAGCCGACGACTCATCTTGACCGTATTCATTGCTCACGGTGACTTTATACGTTCCTGAAAATTCTACCGATGCCGAAGTAATGGTCAATTTCATATCCAGACCATTAAAAGAAATCATAATATCCTTTGACGCTTTGATGGTCGTGGAATCTCTGTAATTATATTATAATTATTATTGCAACAATTATAAAAATTTGAATAATTTGTTGAAACAGTTTATAACATAGGAAAAAGCAGTGATAATAAAATGCACAATTGTCAGCTATCAAATATTAGACAAATTATTTCAGATAATGCTGACTGTTCGCATTCTTTTATTTTTCTAAAATTTCTTTTTATATTTTTATAAAATGAAATATAATATTATATTTTTGTACCATAAAATTGGCAAATTATTTAAAACTTTTTTTTATATTAAATACGTACTTATACCACGTGATAGTGACTTTACGATCTTGCGTTGCGAGAATGGCGACGAGCTCAACCGTTTTACCTTCCTCGACGGTCTAAAAATAATAAACAGCACATAATTATAATGAAGGGGACTTTATTTTAACAATATTATCTTTTTATCAAAATAAATGTTAAATGAAAAAAGCGCTGTACTTTAACTTTTGAGTACCAGTAAGAATACTTACAATTGATTTGAGGCCGGTAACAATTTTTGGTTTTTCTCCTTGATCTGGAATTTCCGTTACTTCCACTACTTGTGATGTGGCTTCGCCTTTATCATTACGTGCCACTAATTTATACGTGCCTTTATCTGTCGTCGACATTTGTTCGATTTCGAGTTTTATAGAGAATTCACCCTATTTGAAAAAATCAATTAAATAAAATGTACAAAATAATTTTTTAAATATGTTAAATACATATTACATATAAATTTAATTATGTCGTCATAATGTATACTGAATAATATTCAACTGTTTTCTAGTTAAAAACAATATCAGTAATAACAAATCTTTCTAAAAAAATCTTTCATTTTTATTTATTTTGTTAAACTTACTTATTTTGTTAAATTTTAAACTTTAAATAAATTTCTTTCTAATTGTTTTAATATAAGTTAGTGTTGATAATAATAAACATCGATAAATGTATTGGACAATTTTACTGTATAAAACTCACATCTTTAACTTGTTCGACATGCAACTTGTGTCTATTGTCCTCTTTAACGGCCTGATTTTCTTTGAACCATGTACAGTCAGGCGCAAATTGGGAAAGAACATGACATTCAATTACGACTGTCTTCTTTTTAATAATCTTTACTACCTTTGGCTTTTCCTTAATTACAGGTACAACTAAAATTACAATAAAAAAAATAATTAATACTTTAATCTAATTTCAAATTTATGTTTGACGGTCATTGTTTTTAGCAATTGAAACAGAAGTTGAATTATTTTTTTTAAATGTAAATCAATTATTTCATATTTAAAAAATTAATTAAACTATTATCATATACCGAATAATATTTAATATAAAAAAATGCGAACTTACTTTCGACATTTAGCGTAAGATTGGCATTGAGTTCACCAAGATCATTCTTAATGTTGCACTTGTACAGTCCAGAATCTTCCGGTCCAGGATCGTTCAGAGTCAATTTGATATAATAAATGTCCTCCTTTTCTGAAACGATGCTGATTGAGATCTTCGACGACTCCTTCACCACTTTACCGGCATGAGTCCACACGATCTGTGGCTTTGGTTTCGCCTTTATTTTGCAATCCATGACGACGAGCTTGCCCTTATTTTGCGACTGTTATTTTGCAATCCATGACGACGAGCTTGCCCTTATTTTGCGACTGTATCCGCGGCTTCTCTACAAACGTCGGCCCGTCTCCCTCTGGTTCCGGTTCCGCCTCGATATTCAAATTCAGATTAGCATTGCTTTCACCGTATTCATTCTTCACATTACACCTGTAAGTGCCACCATCCGGTGCCGATGGGTCCTGTTATCAGAAAACAATTTAAAAAATTTAAGATTTAAAAATTAAATATTAATAAAATATAATCTGTGCAATATATTCTGTTGATACTATTCACATAAATAATTAAAACAAATTTTAATTATTGCAACAAAATTAAAGAAAATTAATTAAAACTATTATCTCTTTTAACAAAGTAGAGAATTACCTTTATTTCCATGACAAGTTCATATATGTCTTCCTCAACCGTTTTGGACTTGATCGAGATCTTCGACGACTCTTTGACCACATTGGTACCGCGAAACCACGTGACCTCTGGCTTGGGATTCGCTTTGCACTTACACTTCATAGTGATCAGCGTACCGGTCTCGTTCGGGATAATGCGAGGTTTCTCAATGAAGGATGGAGCGCAACCCGCGCCCTCCTCTGCATCTTGGAAAGATCCAAGGTTAGATGTCGTCGATAAAGATACGAGAGACGCTTCCAGATGCGTATTAGGACACCGGAAACGCGATCTCTGCCGCGGTCGCGGGTCACCGATGACCCGCGACCGCGACTTTTAATGACGTTAGTTATGTTGTTGGCAGCTGAATAAGTTATGAAGCGAAGATACAGAGACTTCACGATTGGTTAGCAGTAGCGCGACTGTGCTTACCTGATGAAATGACCTATTAAATGATCGCGTTCGTTTACTGAGAAAAATTGCTTGTACATCTTTACCGCGCGTTTATGCATTGTGCACGAAGGAGATACGGGGAAAATCGACAGGACTCATTATGGACGAAGTAGACGAAAAGGATTTCATTGTCCGAGCAATTTACAATTTTAAACAAACATAAAAAACAAAAAGATATAATTAACTTTGAAATTAATATTGTATATATAAAATAAAAAATGTATCTATGTAAAATATATAATACTTAACTGTGTGTATATATGTAATGTTGCTGATTTTAATTTTTTAAAGTTTATTTGTAACTTACGATAAAGAGAACTCATAACTTTTTTATAATTTTTGAAATGCATTGATGATAAATATTTCGGAATGCCAATGAAAGTCCTATCGTACGCTTCGAAAGGGACTTGCCTTGGAAGTTGAGGGAGATGTTGGCATTACTCTCGCCGAAGTTGTTAAAGGCGTTGCAACGGTAATTCCCACCGTCAGCCTTGGTCGGATTCGAGATCTCGAGAGTCAGCAGATACGTGTCCTTGCCGGTTGCCTTGCGTGACATCTTCACGCGTTTACTGTCGGTAATCGTTTTCTGACCTTGGTACCATGTTATGTCCGGCACCGGATGTGCCTCCAGAATGCACTCCATGATGAGTAAATCGCCCTCCTGACGGATCGTTGGTTTCTTCGGAAAACGCGGCGGCTTACCGTCCGGTATTCTGCGTAAATCGACACGTCAAACGAAAAATTCGTCGATTCGCTGATTGAACGCAGAATCTAAAGTTATCTCGGTGGATAACGTTGTTTCTCACCTGCTGGCCACGCGATATTTCCGAAAACGCAACGCAACGTTATAAAAAAATATTACCATAAAAGTCGCAGGCTCTCTCTTTTGATCAAATCTTAATTTATCAAAATATTTTAATTCTGAGTGACAGTTTTACGTTTCTTTAATTTAAAAAAACATGCAACTTCTTTATATGCAAGCATTTGTAAATTTATAAAAATAAGTTTATAAATTTTTATTATATAATTTTTAAAAAGAATATGCACTTTCACAATAAAACTGTAATTTATAAAAAAGAAATTTTTGGTTTTGAATAATAATTTTTTTTTAAATTGAAGCATTATAGCAAAAGCGTAAATTATAATAATTGCAAATACCTGCATTCTTAATCTGAACCATAATATCATGATCTGATTGATCATGATATAAAACTAATTTTCAACTTCTTCTATTTTATGATACATTTGCCTCTACATATTAAGTTTACAACGGAGCCTATGTTTTATTTATTATTTATGTACGCAATCGAATGTAATAAACGTGAAAAATTCTAATAGTACTATCGAGATAATTCCTCAGAAGCATAATGTACTTTTCATTTAACATATTTTACTTTTATGATCTTTTGTTATTAACTTTACTTCAATGAAAAACTCAAAATTATTATTATCACTCTACTACTGTATCATTATTTTTATATGATAGTTCATTAAAAGCTACACTACAAATTAACGCTGTACTTTTGCAGCTCAATAAATCGAACAAAATTGCAGTGCAACGCATTTGCGCCGCGTCAAACCGAAGAAGAGCGTATCTATTGAATCGTGGCGCAGCAGAATAATGCCGAAGACAGATCATCTTTCGATGCCTACTTGAGCCTGTCGCCACCTTCGAAGTTCAAATTAATGGTCGCTACCCCCTGGCCGTGCTTGTTCTTTGCCACGGCCCTGTACTCGCCCGCATCCCCCTTTGCCACATTGTCGATCCTCAGTCTTGCGAGATGGTACAGCTTCTGATCAAGCTCCAGTGACGTGGTGAACCGCCCGCCGTCTTTCACTTCCTCGGTACCGTGATACCTGCGATCGCCGCCAAAGTGCCAAGTCGAAGCAACCGCCAGATTGACTGGTATAACGGGTCGTGCGTTTGGAAGTAATATTGACAATATTGAACAAGATCGGAGCAAGATACACTATCAAATTTTTTTACAATCGAAACATTTTGATAAGTATGTGTAAATTTTAAAATATTTACTCTCTTTTCATAATTACATTATTATATCTTTCAAAAATATTGAAAGGCGATCTTTTCAGGGAAAAGTTAAATTTCACGCAAAGTTTTTCTCTTAATTTCAATTCGATATATTTTTTCTTAATTTTATTATTTAATCGATACTTTTAGTGTCTTTGATTCACGTTTCTTCCGATAATTCAATAATGACACTTTGCAATACTGCTTCCTCGCGCGCAAATTTCAAGATCTTACCACTTGACACTTGGTTTCGGATCGCCGACAAGTCGACATTCGAAGGTGATGGTGTTACCGTCGTCGGATTGTCTAATCACCGGTCGTTCGGTGAAGGTAGGTTTAATACCGTCATCCGGTACGGGTGCTTCATCGCCTACGTTCGACACAAACGATCGACATGTCGAAAATTGTTCGTACACACGTTTGCTTGCCTACTCAATCCTTTCGCTGCAACAATTAATGTCAAACTCCAAACACACGTCATCCTCTCTAAATTAAAGATACGTTTCCGTAAAATTGTTTTCAATTTAAAATAAGTTTTATATAAATATATCAAAGTGTGAATAATATGGTTTTCAAAATAAACTTTCTTCCTTTTCTTAAAAACCACTTACCGTTTAAATATTATTTACACAGAAAAGAAATAAAAGAGAGAAAAAAAGATCTTAATTTTTTAAGTCAACTTCCGACTGATTAACTCAATTTGAAAGACACAAGAAATGATTCTGCAGCGAAAGGCTTAAATATGCGAAGCACTTTGTAGTTTGATGCGAGATCGGGAGTCACGTATCGATTTGGCTTAAATAGTCTTCAAGAGTTTCTAAACGTACTATAAATATTTATCTGCTAAATAAGAATGTCGCAGTTTAATTTATAGTAATCTATTCAGCATTCGATCTTTACGTGATCGATTTAATCATGTTTCGTTTATTCGTACCGTCGTATATATAATGTGTGCTGAAACCAACGCTCAGGAATACACGTTTAAGGATTCAGGATCCTTTTGCTGATCGACACCTTGTGTATTAGGTTGCTTTCTCTACTCTCCTTCCGTCTATTCGCAATGCTTCGCTTGGTTGCTCATAAAACTGTGTCACCTGCTCCATTTCTTTCGTATACAGTTTTGAGGACGAACGCGCGCGCGGTTAAATGAAAAAAGGAACGCTGCACAGTTATGCACAAGCATTTCGTCAAACGCTGTTTGTGAGTGAGTGAATAGTGTAATATGTACATTCGATTAACACGATGTAACGATTCAATTTCATTAATTTTAATCAAGAAATTTCAATTTCATGATTCCAATAATTACGACTTATCATTGAAACCGCGGATACCGCGTGCGAAAAAAGTTGTGTGTTTCCATGTTGTGTCGATTAAAATACGTGATATTAATCGATGATGTGAATATATACAGTATGACAGAGCAACACATAATTTCAAACGTTTCTGTTTTATTGATAAAAAAAATCTCTACGAGCAAATTAGCCGATGAAAATGACTAGTGAAGCATGTGACAAAGACACATGTGAGTATATACAATATTAGAGTCGTCGTCATTAACTACATATTTTACTACTTTTTAAAAACATTTCCATACTTGCCAGTTTTAATTCTACAAACACATGTACATTTAGATTGAAATTATTTCTAAAATGTATCTAATAAAATCTCTTACGCGTAAATAATTTTTACAAGAATATTATGTTATACATAAGGCAACTGAGATGTACTCGCCATTAATAAAATTGTCATACTTGATTCTAGAGTTACATCGAGTGCTATGTTTTATTAAAAATTGTAAGCAATATTAACTTAAATTTTGTGCAATTGCAGTCAAAAAGAACGTGACATCTCTGTTGGAATTAAAAGTGCAAAATCACAAATGATAATGTGTGCAAGTAAGGAAATATATATTATATTGTTAGCAGATCTAACCACCACAGAAACTTCGTATAATTGCGTTTGCATGTGTGTGAGCGACGTATGGACGCAGTGCATCCGAAGACTGCCAGTGCAAACGGAGGCTTTTCGTAGATGTTCACACACGACAAACGTGATCGTATGAATAGAGAGAAAAGATGTCATCGAAGCAACCTAACGAAGCGTCAATAATGTTTAATGCTAATCTGTAATCGCATCTCGTGCATCAGTACAGATAATAATTCATCTCGAGACGTAAGTAATATCTCCAATTTCGGCGCGAGATGCGATTCGAATTAATACGTGATTGAAGCAGCAGTACACGCGTTGTTACAAGTTGATTATTTTGATCCGCTCTCTACGCAACTTTTACGGTGCAAAATTCATGAGAGACAAACAACAAATGTGTGTTTCTCTCACAAAAGAAAAAGATCGTTTAGTCGATTAAAATCAAATCAACGGGCTGTATATCGTGGCTCGCGTCGAGCCGATATCGATACGTGCTCATCGCTCGACCGAGACAAACCATTAAAAAATAAAGGTTTCCGCATAGATTTACAATGAAAGAGTAGAAAGAGACTGAAGAATGGACTGCTGATGGAACGGAAAAAAATTAAATAATAAACAGCGGATATACGTTGGTGTAGAGTCGACATGAAGGATATAGATAAACGGGGCAGATAATTGAGATGAAGAGAGTCAGAAATGAAAGAGAATCATCGATATACATCCCGAGTGAGAATGTGAGACAAGAGTTTGAGGAATGGCGCCGATGATCCACTTTATTGTCCGCTTCAAGGCAATGCGGAAAGGGATGAAGGGAAAAGTATTTGCTACTTTAGAAATTTACAAAGTTAAATACAATTAATCAGACATTATTAAAAAATGCTCATTAAAAATTATTTCTAAAATTTTAAAGAAACTTATACAAAAAATGAATAACAAAAATTACGATAGAATTTTCTCACAGACATAAAAATTAAATATTTTGAAATGCCTGCTTGATATCAAAAACAAATTAAAGCTAAAAATAATTTAAGAAAACTTATTGTTAACAACGCGAATTATCGAGCGTATAACTTCTAAAAAAAATTAAGCAGGTGAATGTTAAAAACGTAAAGCGGATCATCGGTTGAAGTATACATGGGTTTGTGGTTATTTATCGCAAAACTTCAGATACTTACTGTCAAAATTCAGGGAAATCGTAGCGTTAGACTCGCCGAGCTCGTTCTTCGCCGTGACCTTATATTTGCCAGCATCCTCGACGGTCACGTTTTTTATTTCTAGGATGGCGAAGTACGAATGGCCATCTTTATCGACGGTCAGCTACATAAAACGGTTTAACATCGTTACTGCGCTTCAGTTATTTCGAATACGCCCTTAATTTTCCTCGTAGAAGAATTGAAAAACAAAGAACACTTAAGGAAATATTAATCCTTACGATTTGGAAGCTATTCGGAGAACTTAATACTACACGTACACAATAGATCAAATCTTCTTCAGGAGAAAAATAAAATTTAATTTTGCTATTCAATCTCTTTCGAATTTATATATTACTACTGTAACTGTACGTGATGGATCGTAATAATATAAACTGACGAACCTTGTGCCTCGGCGAATCTTTGACTATGTTCCCGATATGAAACCATGTGATTTTCGGCGTGGGATCTGCTGTGATACGACACTCGAACAACAGCCGTTTACCATCATCCTCCTGTCTAATCGAGGGCTTCTTTGCGAAAGTCGGCGCAATGCCGTCAATTTGTCTACAAGTGCAAAATAAACGCGTAAGTCTGGAAATGTATCCGCATAAATTTATCGCTCATTAAAGCGTTGATCGAATTAAATCACAGTGAATGAACGCAAAAAAAATTTAGATGTGTCGTCACAAACACATAGGGTATCGCTGACAATTTTAATCTCATTTCCAACGTGATCGACCAACACCTTAGCGAATCAAAAGACACAAGATCACATCTGTCATTAACAAATCACATGCTTTAGGTCGTAAATGTGTACACACTATGGCTAAATAATTAGTAAAAAGAATTAGTAATACATTTCTAAAATAATTAAGACTTCTAAGAACGAATATAGTTATAATATTAAATAAAGATGAGAAAGATCATAATATTTAGGTAATATAATAAGAGAAAAGCAGCTTACGCGGCCGCTTTAGGATTTATCTCTCTTTTCGAAAATTGCTGCCAGAAATAACCTTGTTTTGATTAGTCGATGTTTCCTGACGAGAGAAACTTGTCGAACAACTTATTCTGATTCTGACAGCTAACAACCACTTTAAAATCCAATATATCGCTATTATAATCAATACTAGTGTTTTTTTGGCGCCAATATTTTTATCAACAGTTAAATATTTGATTCAGAAAAATTCTGAGAAAAATCGAAAGCTCCAAATTAAATATAATCTCTAAGACGACTGTTCCCGTGAAATTTTAAAAAATTCCTTAACACTTTTTACTTTTTCAAGAAAAAAACCAAAATTAACTTTTTTTATTATAAAAATTGGATTATAAAAATAAATCAATTATAAAGCAATTATCTTGCTCAAAGATTTTTAATCTGCAAGTTTCCTGGATAGTTCCTTCCAAATTAGAGATAAAATCACTACGATTCTGACTACCGTCTCTCTTTTAAATTACTCTTTCCAACGGAATCGTTTCGAGTTACGATCACCAGTGTTTATTCTTGCAAATTGAGAGCCGGGGCGAGAGGCACGTGCCTAACACTTGCATCCCAAATGGACCATAAGTGCGTTAGCATGGGTGCGTGTTGTGACTAAGTTTAGCGAGGAAGTAGGCTGCAGCTGTTTTCTTTTGACTTTCACTCTCGTCAATCGCAGATCGATTCGATTTTCATAAACTGCGAATTTTTACTCTCGATTGACAGTTTGCCATGTTGAGCTTATTAACCAAATTACTAAAAATCTCACAGTCCAAAGTTTCGCGAATTTTACATGAATACGTTTTATGCTTTCGAGTGAATTATCTTTCTATTATAAATTAGAAATTATATATTAGAAGCATCTAAGATCCAGCTTAACCTTCATGACATGTTCTCATCGGTACTTATTAGTTTAAATTCTCACGGTCCAATAAGATTTGATATTGAATTATCTTTCGCACTGACCGAATTTTTTTCGGTACGCATCATGGAACGCAAACTGCGACACGTTTCAGGAGGCGCGTGGAAGCGGAAAGGCTCGCGTTACTTTTAGAAATTCACGGGAATCATGTCTGTCGATGCGATCCCGAAATACAGCTTCTCGTCGTGTCGTCGCCGCCGACTACTACTTGAGGGAACTCGTCGAGAACACTGTCGACCCAGTTTTCGAATTATCTTCGAAAATCATTAAAGTCGCAACGAGACGCGAGAATAACTGCACGCAGGATGCAAAAAGAGATTTAAGAACTGATAAATGCTTTCCGTTCGTGCAGATTGCACAAAGATTTCGTAATTGATTTGCCAGCTGTGCTGCACCAGTAACCTAATCAGCACACAATATTTAAATAACATGTTTTAAACATTTGTCTAATATTTTTACATTAAACAGATATTCTTTTAATATTTTTTAATATTGTGTGCTGAATTGTTTTTGTTACAATTAAACTGTTACAAAGTTAAAGAACCGCTTATCTCGCTTCGTAATTGTACTATTAAAATATGGTCATATTATTAAAGAAATGTTTCTCCTTTTTTAAGGCGACACCAAACGTATAAAGTAATACAAAAAATTAGTGCTTAATTATGCAACTTATTGTTATTACAATTTTAAATCTTTACTTACTGCGTCTATAATTTACTATGCAACTAAACATAAATGTGCAAACAAACGTATGTTTTAACAATTGTAATTTAATTTGTAACTCTTATATACTTGTATACTTTTCTCTCTTCTCTCATTAAAATTCAGCTATAGTTTAATCAATTATCTACTTTTCTCTCTCTTAATCCAATCACTTCATAGTTATGATATAGACAAGTCGTAGTTCAGGCAATATTTATTATAGTAGCTTCTCTTTCACGAGAGATAACGTCCAAAATAATCCGGCCACTTTGTGGACGGATTGCGCGTGCGAAACACGAGTGGTATCCAAAACTAGAAGACCTTAATTCTATTTCCATCCACATTTCGTGTTTGCGGTTCTATCTACGTGGGTGGATCGGTAAGAAGCGGCCGATCATCCAGCTAACGCGTAGCGAGCCACCGTGAGTTCTATTGGATTGTACGGTGCGCGGTGTAAACGCGACCAAAAATAGCGGACATACCACGACGGTTATTCTCGGTCAGGCCAATTTAACGTGTTCTCGAACGTTATCGGTAGAGATAGCGCAGCAATGGTAAATAATGCACCGAAGAGACAGAAATTTTATACGTAACTTTCGCACTTTTGCAAGAAACTCTCTACAAACTTGCATTAAACTTTTATATTATTCTCATAAAGAATTTGTAATCGATTGAATTTCGTGGAAAATTAAATCAGGATGTAATTCAATAGAAAAATTATTTAATATTACAAACTACAGGATTTAAAATGTTTCCCAAATTTTTGAGAGAAATAAAGGAAATTATAATACATACGTTATAAAATTAATTTTCTGTAATATTATCGTCATATCTGATATTTTTCTTGATTAAAAAATTGGTGGAAGAAATGATACTATGTTGATTTTACGTCAAATTAATTATTAATTTAGTAATAAATACAGTTACAGAATATAGCGTAAATAATGCTCTCACCCTCTTCCAACGGATTGATCAGCAGCTAAAATCATAAATAAAAAACAAAAAACAACGAAATAAGCGAGAAAAGCAGAAACAGAAATAATGCAGAAAAATCATACGATGGCGAAATAATAACAGAAATGCATTAGTGCATAAATGCGAAGCGTAAAACAAGTTAATTAAACAGAGCCTGGAGAAGCGACAAATGAGTTTTCCTCTCAGTACAAACTGACTTACTTCTCTCTAGGCTCATCCATTGCTAGAAAAATATAACAAAATGTTATATATATGTATAACCAAGAAATGACGTAAAAAGAAATTTCAAGTAAAAGAATTATATGCAAATTTATATCAATTGACAATCAATATTTAAAACTATCGACATCTTTTATTACAAATTAAAAACAAAATTAATTTATTGTAATATAAAAAATTAATTTTTACGTAAAAAATAGATCTACATTTTTAATAATGGTTAATCCATTTTAATTGCTTTATTAATTTATTAATTAACTTTAATCGTAGTTTAATCAATTGTCCTATTTTCTAAAATTCGAAATATAATAAATAAATACGAATATGGTAAAATCAGTCATAAGTATGTGAAAAATTTCCTATTAGATCAGTGACTAGCCTACTTAACCCTTCTGTTAATATATATAGATATCCGGACATCTATATCTCTATATCAAATTTTAACAGTAAAACTTTTTATATTTTGTCTGAATTTTATTATGATGTTTTATTTACACTCTGTAAACAACAACGAACAGTTTTTCACAATTGTCCCCTTTTTACTTTTATATCTTCAAAAGAATCTTTGACACATGGTAATGTAAACGTATACATTGATAGAAGGGTTAATTCCATAACACGTGTAATTTTATTTTTATAATATAATAAAAATATGGCTACTATTTTGAGAAATATAATTAGGAAATAAAAAACGAAAATACGATATAAATACTTACGACTAAAGTTGAGGTTGATAGAGGCAGCGACCTCGCCCATTTTGTTCTTCGCCTTGACCTTGTAGAGGCCTGCGTCGGTCTCGATGACGTCGTCGAGCTCGAGCACCACCAGGAACTTATTGGTCCCGACACTCTGCATCTTGAAGTTGGTCCTGTCATCCTCGTTGAGTTCGGTTTCGCCACGGAACCAGGAAATGTCAGGTTTAGGTGAACTCACTAGCTGACACTCGAATATCAGCCGATTACCGTCATCTTCCTGCCGCAATTGCGGCTTTTGCGTAAAGCTGGGCGCGAAGTCATCGGCGACCCCCATCGTGGAGGCACGCCTTCGCACCTGTCTTTACAACGAGATCTGGAAGATCCCGTTTGCGTGTTCACACCCGCGACCCAAGGAAGGAAACAGTTCCTTCGCCCAGCTCGTCGGTTTAAATGGCGCCGACCTGCGGCACCATCCAACCTGTTTCTGTCGCGGATTTTTTCTGAACTCGACGTCCACCTTTACTCACTACTCACACTTCTGAGAATACTAGAAGCAAAAAGAATACAAAACATTACATTAATATGGTAATTAATAAACAAGATGTCCCAGGTTTTAATCCTGAGATATATCCAAATTGTATTAAATTTCCTTATCATTAGACTTTTACGTTTTTTAATTGTAACTTTTTAATAAAATTTCTGTATGAACTTATATCTATTTATATGTAACACTCATTTTTACGTATAGACATAGTTTAATTATCAAATTTTGGAACACTTAGCATATAGAAAATAAAATTAAATAATTTCTTTAAAAAACCGAAATATAAAGAAGATTGAAAAAATATATAAAACATTAAATATGTGTGCATTATTTCTAAAATGTATATATGGATTGTATATTATTCTTAAATAAAAGCATTATGCTCTGTTATAAGTCATCTGTTTTGAAAAACCCTATATTTTCTAGACAAAAATTGGATATAATTTTTTATTAGCAATTAATTAATTATATTAAAATTCTGACGGAGAGAAGATGGAGTTAAAATTTTTACTTCATCAAGAAATACAATCTCGTTTATCTTTATTCCTTCAGAATTTTAATTTATCATCTAACAATAATGATTATTTAAAAAATTGTTTCTCTGTTTTGCTCGATTAATATTTACAGTTCAGAGTTCGGAGTGATGGCATCGATTATACTTCGAGTCTAGTCATCATGGTTCAGTAAACCTTGGCAGCCTGAGTTGCTGTCACCTATAGTTGCTACACCCACAGCTATTTTTGTACAGATATCTATACTTAATCCTCTTTAGCATTGCCTTACGAGCGTGGTAATATATACGATGAGGTTCCTACGTGAATATTTATTCTAGATGAATGAAATACGTGTAGCGACGAAGGATTTTAGAGCGGAAACAATTTTTAATTCTCAATATTATAAGTCGCGGAAAGAATCAATAATACGACAAAAATTACAAAAATGTTGAAAGAAATATGAACCGTTGATAAAGTTACTTGGAATTAAACGTGGCTTTGTCACTGTGGTTAATCTTTGAAGGGAAGATCGCCAGGAAACGGCGAAATGAAGCGACTCTTCGGCCGCGACAGTGAAAAAACGTCCAGGAATAATTTATCGTGTGTAATAAATTCAAAATAGATGTTTATATATATATATATATATATATACATAATTTAAAGGAAGTACGGAACGATCGTCGCATTCTCGCAGTAAACGAGCAAAACCTGCGAAATTGCTCTTTAACTCTTGGCCGTAGATTGCGACTTTGCGCTTACGATTTTCAGCTGCTGAAAATGCGAATCCTTCCAAAATAATACGATGATAAATTACGTATATACGTGCTCTTTCAATGTGCTTTATCGAATATCCAGGTGTTCCCGATATATTTTGCCAAGCGTTTGTATTTTCAGATCGTTCGGAAAGCGACAGAAATCGAAATTCTCAAAAAAATTACACATTCGTTAGAGTGCAACATTATCCTATCAAACATTACTTCTTCAATAGAAATATTTTTGAAGCTCTTTTTCTTCCAGCTGTTTCTAATTACTGACAATAAAGCTAAAGTAAATGTACCAATTAGTGAACAGTTAATGGACATGATTCAATTTGTTGAACAAAGTAGTACAAAATGTTAACCTTTTAACGATATGTATGACTCAAAATAAATTTGACGTTTATAAAAATTTAATAACATATTTATTTAGAATTGTACATATCATTAAAAGTTTAATATTTGAAATGTTTTAATCACTTTGTCCAACAATTAGTTTATGTCCACTAACTGGTATCCACTTATATCAATCTTTTACTAAACATAATTATCAATAAAAATTATTAATGTTATAATTATTAACGTTCGCTCAATATGAATTTTCTCTTCAGAATAATAAGCACCATTATGTGTCATGAAAAAAGTGTAAAAACCGTTTGTATCAATTTTCTTTCTCCAAAAATGCAAAATCTAAAGTATGAATTAAAAATTATTTTCGCGTCGGTCTAATAATAATTTCATGCAAAATACTGCAATGAGTATGAGCAACGCCTGTTTTTCCTCAATCGCCACGTCAAAAGGATCTCATAATTTACAAGTGCCGGGCCTATTTTCGGCAGGTACTAACGCGATGGTGAAGACGTCGACGAGGGCGACGATGGCGACGACGGTGACGACAGGTCATCCGAACCGTCGATATACAAGACTATTAGTCGGCTACGTTTAACTGCAAATTGAGCGTGGCGAACGACGAATTTTCACGGAATTCGCACGATTTTCGTTCTCCGAGCTCGAGCGAGTATTTTCCCGCGAGGTTCCAAGGCCGAGGGAACCGTGGGGTGACGTAAGGCCACTATTATTAATGCGGCTCTTGGCTCGAAAATAGGTTGGGCCAGTTATCTTGGTAATCGGTTATTATGTTTGGCATCTAACCGTGGAAGTCGCGTACATTTGGGTCGCGATACAACCCGTCGGATGTAATATGTTCGCGCGCAAGTCCGGACAATCGTTCCTTTGAAACCCGTGGCATCGCGCGAAGCCTTCAAGTGCCAGAAAGTGTCGATTCGCTTAAGTGATCGCCAGCTACGTGGCTAGATCATTTTCATGTGACGTATGGCGTGACGTGGCTTAACACACAATGACACCAATTTTCTGCACCTGTTTTTCTCTCGCAACTTTATTATTTTCTAACAACAATTTCCTAATGATAAACAATAAGTGTTCTATATTATTTCAATCAATCAGAAGAAAATCTAATTATCAGAAATTATTGTATATATAGATGTTGTTAAGCTGGAATTATTGAACTATAAAATATGTTTGTGATTAAAAAATGATAAAAATATAAAAGAGTTAAATAGCTTATAAATTGCTTATTGCTGTAAAATAATTGAAACATTTAAATAGCAAATTAATATATTCTATTTAGTTCGTTTTTTTTTTGTATCTATAAGAAAGATAATTTCTGAGATTCTGTGTCTAATTGTTATTTTCACGAATTTGACAAAATGACTGCTAGTTTGAGTAAGCTTAAGCAATTATCTATAATTTTTTAAATATATTACAAATAATATTTATAAATAGAATATATAAGATATGTTTAAATATGATTGAAAGCTGTGCAAATGTTAGTGATAGGTGACAATCGTTTCAGAAGATATGAATTAGTTTTGCGTGACGTGTGCCGGGAGAAGATTGCCAAGTGCAAGGGTAGGTGTTGGGACACGAGACGATATCCTTCCGGTAACGTGAGATTCGCGTAATTGGTTGCTTGCCACCGTCCGAGCCACAAAATTGTGAAACAAATCATCCTATTATGTCAGCTCCAGGCAATAGAAATATGATACGCCTGGCTTCGCTTACACTGTCTTAAGAAGTGCCAAATAAACGAATTATAACACAAAATGAAAAGATAAAGGAGCTATCCGACAACATCGATGTTAAATACGTCAAATATATAAAAATTCAATGTTTCTTTATTTTTTTTTCTTAACTCATATAGAAAATTTATAGACACACACACACACTAGATCGAATTAATTAGTAGAAATTAATAATAAATTAATTCTAAACGTAAATTTTTAATTAGATTTTTACAACTCATATATATATATATATATATATTTCGGAGACGATATAATGTCGACATACATTCTACGACTAGTGGTACGATTTATAGTTGATCTTTTTAGACGAGACCAAGCAGATGCGAGGGAGAGCTTAACAGACCGATGAAACCGACATGCAAAACGGACGGACCGAGTATTACAACGTCACAGTAAAACTTGGCAAGTGGCCTCCACATGCATTCCCGAAATTACTGTACTTCGTAACAGCCGTTCGCATTCCGGCTCTTTAATCCGATGATTTTCGGCGCTGCGGTTATAATCTAACGATTGATTTTTCAGAAAGGAAAAAAAACAAATATAAAAAAAGTTACAAGATTTTGAAATATTCATAAAGTTTGATTAAAGAAATTTTGTCATATCAATCTTTTTACTAATTTAAAAATTTGACACGCGAGAAGGATTGTTTTCTTATTGTTAGATCTTATTAAGACAAACATTTATTTCTCTAAATTTATAATATATGTTTTTGCTCTTACAAAACTAAGTTAGCTTATTGCTGAATATTGTTTCACCTAAATAACGTAAGCAATTTAAATTTATACTTTAAGATTTAATATTTAAATATTGTTTAAATTTATTGTTTAAAAAACTAAAAACCATGAATTAGAATTTACGCATTTCACAGAAAATATTGAGATAGGAAGAGAGAGAGAGAGAGAGAGAGAGAGAGAGATCGTGTCTTTTGACACTGAAAATTATTTAAATAATAAAAAAAAATTTTGAAAGTGTTATATTATTGTTTTCAAAAATATATTACTATTTTTTTAATAAAGCTAAACAATAAGCAATTTTTAGAATTGTTAAGATATTGATCGAGAAATATGCTATTTAAATATGCTCCTCGAATATGTCAGCACATTGTACGTGAGAGAATGTCGGCAATCAACTGACCTAATATTTTTGCTGGCTATATAGAAAGTGTTGCTTCACTTTGGCATAATTCTGTCGGCTATTTGTGATACAATACTCTGACCCAATAAAAATGTAGCACATTGCTATTATATTATACATTATCGTTAGGCATATAAGTGGTTTGTAACGAAACAATTTTATAAAAAAAAACAAAACAGAATTAATATTACGACTGCATTATTATCAATAAAATTAAGAAGATATAAAAAATAAAGTAAAAAAAAACAAATGGGAAATAAAAATTAAGAATGGGGTATTGCAGTATATGTAGTGTAAAATCTCACAATGGGAATAAATGTTCAATGAGTGTTTGTTACTGAATCAGCACCGTTAAAAAGGGGTGATTACTTTTGGCAGAGTTCTGAGCCACGTGTATTGTACTAAACAATCTCTTTTCTTCGCCATCATGAATTTACGAGACAGTTCACGAGTATGCGACCGCTCTAACATATATATAACGTACAAAATAATAAAATTTGACATAAAATTGAATTAAAATTTTTATGCAAGTTATAATACCTTTGTATTACGAATAAATGTTATTAGGCATAACAATAATTTTCAATATAACGCATCTATTTTTATCGAATCAACTATGTATTTAATCGTGACTAATGCACCTACTGTTGTACACCCACTCACTTTTATCATCATGTGAAATGAATAATCTAAAAATATTTAGCATTCTATATATTGTACTGCATCGTAGCAAAATGATTCACATTTTGAATCACACAATGCTTTCCCCGGGAAAAAGGAATTTAATTCATAACAGTGAGAATTACAAAAAATGTATTTAAAGAATGCAATAATAATAGCATTTATAATAAAAATTGAATTAAAATATCAAAAACATTCAAACATCATTGAATCATTGCTTCAATACACCTAACTTATAACTTTGATTTTTGAATAAAAAGAAAACATAGATAATATTTTAATTTTAGTATTTTTTAATATAATTAAAATAATATTTTAATTTCATTTCAATTAGTTTCTGAAAAGTTCAACGTTATATAAAGAGCTTTTTGTCACATAGCAATGATTCATTTCTGAATAGTATTCTACGCTCAAGGTGAAGTCATATCCGGAACTAAATTCTACTCACGAGGGTTATAATTATTAGTCGTACGATGCATTTTCGCAGGCGCACTCTACCATGCCTATACTACTGACCGCGTTACTTGCGACGCACCGTGCATCTATTTTTGCCGACTGACTCAAACGAGTCGACAACAGTACTAAAATCACCGATCGACGTCCCGATCTATCCGCGATAAAACGCGAGAAATTCTGTAAACAAGCATTCGCACTCGACTTTTTGGCAGAATGCGGCAAAACGTCCGGTCGCAAAATCAGAAATTATGTTAAATAACGTCGCTGTGATGAAAGGTTCACTTGGCCCATTTGTGATATCACACATTGCTAGATTATTGGCGATATCGTGAAAAATAAAATAAGAACGTCAATTATATACAAATATATAAATAACAAATTTAAATATGACAGAAGATTGATATAAATTTTGAAGTAACACAATATCGATTTACATCATAATGCAAAAATATCTTGCAACTTTTGTTGAGCAAATTAAAATATGAAGTTTTAATAAAATATACGCAGAACATATATAAGTTTAGACATTAAATAATTGTTCGGTCATTTAATATGTTTTGCAATATTGGAAAGGTCAAGAATATAATTCTTTCTAGATTAGCCTTCTATTGTAATAAATTAATCATTACGTGGGGTCTACAATAAAAAGTAATAGCGATCGTAGGATCTTAAATCGTAGAAAATTAATTAATCACAGTCAAATATGAAAAGAATAATCGATATGATTGGTCAATTTTTTAGGATTTCTAAATTCCGTTTTAGTCCTTAACAACTAGTCAAGTAAACAAACTGGAATTGTTGATAAATGAGATACTGACACGTCGAACAGTTGAAACATTGTTACGAAAAGCTAAATGATTTCATAAATAAAAATTATAAAATTAAAAACTGCATATTTTTTATTATTTATATAGCATTAGCATTTATCTTATTAAAATTTTAAGAATTTTTATGTAATTATACATATGTATACATAATAATTAAGAATTATTATGTATAACTCTTTTCTGTGTTTTTTTTTTATTAAAAAACGCATTAATTACATAAAAAAAAAGTGAAGCAAATTGTCTGTTTGAATCAAACAATACAGCCAAGAATAATATCACTTCGCACTAAAGCTGACTCTAATGACAGGTGAACCAAGTCGCTTGGCAAACAATGTAACAATGTCGACAATCTGTCCAAAAATACGTCGATATGCATAAATATACGGAATGAATAATCGATTGAAATGCATATATATCAAATTAAATTATAAATAATTAACGTATCACAGAAAACACAATATTTCGTCTCACATCAGATAATAGCGTTTTGACACAGATATCAATCAAGTCAATCATTCAAATAAATAGATTTTTACATTTAATAAATTTAATTATGAAATAATTTTCAAGTCATTTACAAAAAATAAAATTCTTGGAAAAAATTTTAAGAATTCAAATAAAGTTATAAATATATTTAAGAGTATATATAAAATTTAACTAAAAAACATCTTTCTCTCATATATCTTTGTAAAATTAAAGTTCTCTTAAACTATTTTATATTAAAAACAGCTGTGAGAATAAACTAAAATATATAATTGTTTAATTTTATTCAATTAATAATTGTAACCTAAATTAAAAAGAAATTTATTTGCTTTAATGATATTTTTAACATTGCATTTGTTAGATTTAATCGTATTAAAAAAATTCTTTTTCGAGACAGACGCATGTTGATTTAATTTACTTTTCTTTGCGTTCTTTACGAACCGGCTTCTCCGGATTCAACAAATCTCGCAGAATTTGTGGAATGAGGGATATTTTTAAATCAGTCAGATATTTTTTTTTTTCTTTGAGGTTCTCATCAATCGTCGGAAGAAAGAATTACAACATTTTACTACGATAGCGGAAAAAATTTTTGTAAGTAAATACTTGTAAGTAAATAATTTTCAAAATGTCTGTATAATCGAATCTTGACAGAATTCTTTCCTTAAAAGCGTCTCTCACATCTATTGCAAAAAATGTTGCATTATATTAATAGATTATTCTTTTTAACTGGTATTTTTTTATTAAACAATTATTAAGAAAATATTACAACAAATATAGAAAAAGCGGTAATGAAAAGACAACTAACTGATTTATCAGCAAATAAAGATATATTTACATGTAATAATGATAAATTTAAACTAAACGTTCTTTTAAATCGCACAATTAGAATTATAATTGGAATAAGATGGAGTTCAAGAAGAAGTGGGCAAATGAAACATTTGTTAATCCTTCGAATTACCGAATCACTAAAATTAACGTATAAATACGAGCTGCGAACGACCGAGTCGACCGAGAAGAGAAAGTCGACGAGAAGACGAGATGGCAAATGAAGCGTTAGACAAAGTGTCGGACAATAAGCTGATGTGAAGATAGACGGAACGATGTATGGAACAACGATACAGGCGAAAAGATGGTTGTAGGAACGACGAACTGCTCCTCACGTTACGCCCTCCTAAAAATAAGTGGACTCCGAGCCTAGATACCTAGATAGTAGTCTACGAATAGTTGCCGCCGCCGCCGCGACGGAACTCGTGGTGATTAGTCATGTAAAGTAGGATTGTCGAGCGCGAGAGACGCGTCTACATCGTGAACTTATTGGAAATAGGACTCAGATTTTTTTTATAATCTTTGGCCAAATTCCTCTTAATAATTAAATAATGAGGCAGAATGATGAAGTAATCGAAAACACAACAAAGAAATTGTTGCAATACTAAAAAGGATTCGAAAAAAATGCAAATTTGACAGAAATTAACGCTTTGTTTATCGTACAATATAAATTGCTCGCTTTCTCGCTCTCTCTGTCTCTAAAGATTAAAATCTATTCAGAAGAATCAATTTAAAAAAATAGGTATGGATTTAATACCATATAGTAATGACAAGCTATGCTTATATAATTCTTTCATGTTGATATTGATATAAACATAATGTGTATTTAACACTATTGATGTGTTTAAAATCTATAATTTTAAAACTACACTATATTAATGTTGTGGATTGTGTTAAATATCAATACGATGTGTGTGAGAAACAAATTAATTTACATAATTAATCAATACAATTTTTCAATCAACAGTGAGCTCCTCCACGTCGTGATAATTAAGGTACAGAATAAATAACAAACAAAACTAAATGGATGAAAAAGAAAAAGAAGAAAAACAGAAAAATTGAAAATATATTAAATAAAAAATATGTGTAAAATACCACAATTTATTATTTCTGATATTTTTAATTTTTCTGTTTATCTTCTTTTTCTTTTTCATCCATTTGGATGAAAATGCAACGAGGATGGTTACTTGCTTTTCGTTATCCATTCCAATCCTCGATCACTTAAAATTTTTAATATTCATTCATCTTTTATATCATAACTGTTTCTGTGGATACATTTCATTGTATAATCGAAATAAGAGAGAACGACTGATTTATCAGGATAACTGGATCATTCTTATGAGAGCGTGACATACCTCCTCAATCCACTTGTCCCTTCATCTACCCCTGGCAAATCACTTACTGTAGGTGAGCGTGTGTAAAATCGATCCGTCACTTGTTGCTCACACTTCGACACTGATCCACACGCGATCTTTGACGTTAACAGGCGATCGAAGGATGAAAAGGGGAAAGAAGGAATTCGAAAGAAGTTCAATCACTCGGACAAGGTGTCATGAGAAATCGCACTAACACGCGTGAATCCGGCAATCGTCACGCACGCTCCCTCGCAGCCACACAACGTGCGCATCCAACGCATCATCGAGAGACTTACTTGAAGTGTCTTCAGGAGAGAATGAACGCTTTTCCTGGTGCGTGTTCCAGCACCTGGCTGAGCGTTTCCTCGAACACCCGACGACGGCGAACGTAGTCGCTTATTCCTGGATCACTCCAACCCCCCCGAGGCAGACAATAAGACGCACACACTCGGTTTGGGGGACTCGGCTTGAAAATTTTACAAGCTCGCACGAGAACAAAACTGGGAAAAAAATTGAGAGGAACTCTTTTCTTCTTATTTTCAGATTCGATCGTCTTCGTCTTCGTCTTGCGTCGTCGTCGTCGTCGTCACTCGTCGTGTGGTCGCTCGTCGCTGTCTCGCTTCTTGTTTCTCGTATCCTACTCTCTTTTTACTTGCACAGAGTGTCTCTATCGGTCGTCCCAATCTTCGGGGCCCCGCGCGCCAACTAAACGCGCGAGGTATCGTGAAGCTACCTCGAGGTTGGAGTTTCGCCCACCATTACGACCACCACTACCGTCGCCACTACCACATCTTACTTGAAATCCTATGTCTTACATCCCCGCCGAGCCTACAAAACGCCTACGCTATCACGGGCGCCGCGACGCTATGTATGATACATTGAAGTACATGAAGTCACGTCCGATAAAGTGATAATGGCACGACCAGGTCAGACACGTGTTCTCCGCGCGGTATTGCTGATGAAAAGCTATTATTCTACTATTTGAGAATATTTTCGTATCATTTAAATCACCTATTTATTCTTCGATATACAAGATTTCTACGCTAATACAATACGTAATTTATTGCATTGATATTATGCAGCAAAAAGTATTATTGGCGAATTATTCAAGGTCGGAGATTCCCCAAGTGTGAGCGCGCTAATAGACATATGCATTCAGTGCAGAGGACGAGAAAAAGCATTTATTACACGCTATACTTCTTTCGTAATCGGACGCGCGCGTGCCGCACCAAATTTCATTTTAGTTCTTATATCTGGCGCATTGCTGTTACACAATAATGTTTACTTTTATACGATGAGGTCAGAAAATTAACGAAGACGACAATGCGTTATATAAAAATTCGAATTCGCCTAAGTAAGATTCTTTACCATATATAAAAACTTATTATTATAATTAATTTATTATCAAAGACCGTTATAATTATAATAAAAAATTCAGATATATCTACCTGTAAGTAACAGAGTTTCTTTTTTATCCTATTATCCTTGCATTCTATTTTTTTACACCATCCAGTTAAATCTTTCGTAATAATGTTATCATAATATAATGAAATTTTATCATATTCATAAATAACAGCACATTACTCATAAAGATCCAAAGTTACTCATAACCTTTTTTTATTCAAATCTTTTTTTAACATTGTATTTATATACATATAGCCGAATATACATGGCGTTACGCTCAGCGCATTGACGTGACTTCGTCATTTGCGCGTTCTATTTCTTGTCACTGGCGAGTTTGTCATATGGACGTTGTCGTCGGCAACGAATCTAAAAATGAACCCGCACTATCGACAGTGGAACTAAATGACTGGCGAAAAGTCACCGGAATGGAATTTCTCACGTTGGCGTCCCCGTGATGAAATTAGATAGCATCGTGACACTCGTCCGTACATTTTTCCTGAACAGAAAGAGACAAAGAATAAAACTTAATTGCATACATCGATCGAATTACATTGTTTTCGAGCTTGTCGAGAAATACACGAAATCGATGACAAGTAATAAACGACAAAAGTCTATAATGTTACGAAATCGAAGGAGTTTAAGAGCTATTTAGTCTGTCAACGTCGTCACATTTAGTCGCGCAAATCACATGTCATATATACATATGTACAAGAAATGTTTTACATAATTTCTAAGACATATTTATTGAAGTCTGGAGTAAATATTTTATCAGAAAAAATATAAGAGAAACGAGATATATTATTTTTAATCGCAAATTTGCCATTAAAATTGTAACGTCCTTTAGAATCTTACATAATAATTGCATGAAACTATATACAAATATAAAATCTTACTGTTAAAGTTAATTACAGTCTCGCAAATAGAAACTATCTGATTAAATAAGATATCTAGTTTATTTTGGATTAGTTAGACGTCAGATCTCTCTCTCTCTCTCTCTCTCTTCTAACTAAATGTCATTGTCACTCGACGCATAATGTTGAATAGAAATAACAAGAAAATAAACAGTCTACACTGAAATTCTTTACAGTAACAAACGTCACAGACACAGCAATTTAAAGAAAATAGGGTGACCAAATTACAATCTATGTATATACGTACATTTGATTACAGTTTAAATTACACATCGTCGATTCAGAGAATTGCAAAAATCAATGAAGAAATACACATCATTTACCTTTCACCCTTGCGGAACGATCCTTTCGTACAAGAGACGTTTAATTGCAGTAATAATTTTAGAAGTCTCTTCTCCTGATGTAAGGGGACGTTATAGTCATAACTCAACGTTGAGTGGCTGTGCGGGATGTCTCTGTATATCCTGACAAACATATTTCCTCAAACCATCCGTGAAACGTTACAACGAGGGTCTTGAGCAACGACATAATTACAAAGTTACTTATCTTTTTCTCCTGCAGTCTACGATCGGTCTATCGTAGACTGAAAATAGAGTCATGTGTCACCATGTCGTCTTCGTTAGGTCTGATTTACTGACATTTCAAAAAAAAATCAACGCTACCAAAATTCTTTACTCTTGCTGGATAATTTAATTTTTATAAAAGAATATAGTTTTAAAGGATCAAAAAAATCTCATTTTTCCAATTTTTCCGTAGATTTTTTCGGTTTTTTTTCCCAAAAATGGAAAAATTAAATGGAAAAATTTACGCGTGTTCGTAAAATATCTGTGCCATAGAGTACAATCGACAGTAGGATAATTTGAATAAGTTAAGAAATTATTTTGAAATGGTATTAAAGGTTAAAGTCGCATATTGCATTCTGTTAAACATATAAAACACACGGAACATAGATTGCGTTCAGCAGAAAAAGCAGCTTTGCAATTGTTGTAAAATTCTTAAACCTAATTGGTTTATACTTTTAGATCTAATAAAGGAAAGAACTATAAGAGCAAAACCAATCATATTAATAATTAAAGAATCATACAACACAGTTGCAAAGCTTTCTCTGCTCAACGCAGTCATAGTTTTATATTGAACCAATAGTGTATGTTCTGTATGTTTAATTGAATACACTATGCGACTCCAATCTTTATACACAATTTCTGTCAATTTATCCAAATTACTCCCTTTTGCTATGCACTAGAGGAAGGTTAGATTTTACTATAAAATAGAAAGAAGATTAAAAATTTTAATAAAAATATAATTACTTAATTTTCTGAATCACATTAATTTAATGAAGGACACTAAGAATGAAATAGTATGTCATTTATATAACAAAATAGCAATTTTTCCGGTTTTTTCCAGCAATTTGAAAAAAGCAGTTTTTTTAAAACTGTATAAAAGAATATATTATATTTTAAGGCATCAAAGCAGTGACGATTATTTAACCATGTCAAAATATGCCACTATATTTTAGGTACAAATTGGAATTCTATTGAAAGTAACATCAGGATTTCACTGAATACATGAAAAATATAGGAAAGACTTTAAATCTAGAAATAACAATTTATAATTAAAAATTAATATTTTTTTAAAATTAGACACCAGTATTCATCTATTTAATAAATATTTTAATATTTGTTTGCATTTCGTATAATTAAAAAGAATTTTAATATTAATTTTTTATTTAATTATATATTTATATAATGTGTTGCTTATTATAATTTCTTAACAAATTTAACTTATTTATACGTATACATACTGTTGTCATTTTTATTTTGGCACTCAGCAGAGTGCAGAATTTCAACCTAAATTGTCTGAATTAATTTGCTAGAGAGAATCACGCGATTGTACACATACATGTTATAAATAGTAACACAATATGTACATTTTGCGTCTAAATGTTACAATAATATTCTTGTTAAGTCGAGAGAAGGATCAAAAGAGAAAAAAATAAAAAAAGAAAAATCATTTAGAGGGAAAATCTCACGCGAAGCATCGAGACATAAGTCTCTCTCAGTTCTGGCAAACCAGGCACTTTTCTAAATTTACACGATCGCGCCTCTCACCGGCGAATCTATCTTTACGTATTAGAATCTATACCTAACGACGCCGAACATCTTTTCTATAATCAAGTTATCGTATAATTTAAAAATTAGACAAATACTTTTTCTAAAATATGAAACAAAAAGCTTTTTAAACGTCTCAAAAGATGTATTATTCTGAAAACATAAAAATATAATTACATAAAACGAAATATCAAGTGATTTAATTATTATTTTATAATTAATTATCTTAAAAATATCAGATAATCATCATTCCAAAAAGGCAATATTTTTTCCAAATACGTCCTTGGTAATTCAACAATTATTTCAATTAGCTCCAATTTTAATAATTTGAAAATTACAAAGTTTTTAATAAGAAATTATGTGAGAATTAAATTTAAATTGAAACAATAAACGTATCTTAAAATCAACTAATTCATCGAAACTTCCACTATTAAGTCAAAATACAAGAGAATGACACGTCACATTGAGAATTATCCATTTAGTGAACAAATGCTTAAAAATGGTAAATTCACAAGAGAACATCATGCAATAAATTGTTAATTTATCGAATTTATTACAATTATATATATTTTTTTCGTCAAATCTGTATTAAATAATTTATTTAAAAATTTTATCTCAAAAATAAAATACTCTCAGTATTAATACGGCAAAATATTAATATATATAAATATACA